>NC_054548.1:29037795-29194773 GCF_017654505.1 Polyodon spathula
TATCTCATCTAAAATGTGAGCTTCAGCAAAATAACTTATCCAGCACAAAGAACAGCATTGCAACATTTACTAAGTGCTGGAAAATGAAATCATATAATATGTTACTAATGTTGACTACCTTGCTCCCTTTTACGTGTTATCAGAAAAACACCAACATGCAAAGAGATCAACATGATATATCTGTGTGGCAAAGTGGCTAGTGGAGGAGAATAGGTATAGCGGTGATGCGATGCAGGAGTGACAGGCAGACAACAGTTTCCAGTGAAAAGGTGCTTTTATTTATAATCCAGGTCTGGTGACCGTAAAATAATAAATCCCTGGCGATACACAACCATGTGTAAAGCACGGAGATAACAAAACAGGGCACAGTCCAGAACAAAAATGAACCCACGGTCACCAGTCCTGGGTGAGTGCAGACGTGAGGGTGCGTGGTGAATACACAGATACAGTGGTGTGCAGGGGTGCTCCGAACAGTGCTGACCCTTTGCGACAGCTCCGGAGTAGTGCTCTAACTGTCTACAGTGAAACAAACACAGACAGTTAATAAACAAACACAACACGTAATCAAAAAAACACTGCGAGTTCCACTCTCACTCCTTCTTCCTCCAAACGTTCTACCCAAACAAAGGGAAAGATCAGCGTTACCCTGGCCCCTATATGTAATCCTGCATGATATCTAGGTAAACGGTTGCAGCTGCCTTATTACTTGCAGCTGCCTCTCGTTTACCTTTCAAATCAATACGGTCTTACAACAGAGTCGCGCTTCTTTCCAGGCTGACCCACTTCCCTGACCCGGAAACGAACTGTCAGGCCAGCCCTTCCAGATACTTCTCCTCTCTTTCTTTAGCGCCCTCACAGGTCGGGAGGAAGATTCATCACCAGAACTCATCTTTCCGTCACAATCTGTCATAAGGGAAGACAAATAATAATGAAGTTCTGTATTTGAGGACTGAGTTTAGTCTTGCTCTAATGAGGGCTTTCTCTTCAGAGACAAAGCTTTGTACTCAGCTCAAATATTTCCTCAATTGCAGAATGGCCTGTAAACGAGCACATTGGAAAATAACATTCTGCATTACAGAGGCTAATTGCACTCCAACGCAAGAACTACAGTGCTTGCCCTAATTAAGAAGTCTCATATCAGTATAATTATAATCAGAACTAATAGTAGAATTAAAATGAAACTATGATACCCAGTTATTGCTGATGACCCACTCTACAGTGGATGAGTCCACAACTAGCAAGTTATGTGCTTGTCTTAATTCTTTTTCATTCAGTTTTGCCATGTTGTCTGGTTGTAACAGAGTTGTAACATTTGATGTTACTGTAGTATATTCACGTTTTGATTTGTCACAAATTTATTTTTAGTTAGTTTGTTTTATTTTAACATGTTTACAAAGCATGTTTACTTTGTTGATGATTTGCAGAGATCCAACTGGCACGTTGATGCTCTCCTGTTCTCAGACCCCATAGGTGCCAGTTGAATAATTTGAAGAAGCTGAGTAACTGGTATAAAAGTTGATTTTATCTTTTCGAGAGATTGGATTTCGTGGTTGTGATGTGAACCTAGGTTTGTCTGGAGTGGAGGTTGGATGCACAGCCAGCAGGAGCAAAGAAGGAATTCGACTTGTTTGTGTTCAACGGCGGGCTGGGGAGAAAAATGAAAAATGTGTTTTTAACTGTTTTAGAAATTAGTATTTTAAAGTCATTGGGGTTTTAGAGGAGTGTAGAAGATGGGGAGTTTTTAAAGTATTGGTTTTATTGTTGTTTTTAGTAATTGTCTCGAGCAGCTAATGTAGCTGTACTGATATAAATATTTTAAAATATTTTAAAATAGATCAGTCCCGAACTTAAACGTTTTTCAGTAATACATTTTTAAAAAATTGCCAAAAAGTCAGTGCTAAAGAAGTCAGTGCAACATTCACACGATATGTCTTGTGAGATGCTGCCTTTTTATCTTCACCAAAACCTCAACAGGCTAATGTTGTTTTTAACTCACTTGGAAACTGTCACCAACTAAAGGAATGTTCTAGCTGGAACCATCTACTGCGGGATTAGAACTTTAGAACTTAGAGCTTTCATCCTCCAATGCATTTGGGTATTGGTGTGACTGTTTTTCTAAAACTTAAATATAAACACAGATTCCCAGATATAGAAAACAATATAGAAGACATTTTAGCCCGACATGGAAAGCATAATAGTTTCTTGGTTTAAAAGACAGCTATTTTCTTTACCAGACATTAAGCTTGTACACAGTTGCAGCTTCAGAAAATACCTACCACACAGAGACACATCGAAAAAGATAAAGGGACAGAATCAAATTTAAGAAGTGGAACATTTCAAACAAACTGCCATTCCCTGTATAAGTAATCAATCAGCTTGCTTGGGTATGTAGGCAGTGAACACTAGTTCATATTTACTGTCACTTACTGTTCATGCTCTGGCCGCTAGCAACTGAGATCTAACATCTCTTCGGCTGTTTCCACCAACTGGAGCACAGACAGCCATTCATTTATTACGAAGCAACAGCACAAATCGAACTCAAACCATGTGATAAAAATAAAGTGTAGATAAACAGATGACTTGGATTCTCCTGTACCATCGTGAAATAGGTATAGAAACTAAGAAGTTCCACTGGAACTGGAGTATTTCAACACACTTACAATTTTCTTACGTTATACTATGTTTTTACTGTGCTTTGCCACACTTCTGTATGATTTATCATGTTTTACCTTGATTGTTATACTGTATTATGTCTTGCTATACTTTATTCTAATACTGCATTACAATAATATAGTGCAGTAAACATTTATAATACAAAGAGCACACGTAAAAAGTAGACTCTAAATGGACCATGAAGTAAACTCATCTAAGAACACCTGATGATTGTAACAAATTGGTAATTTTGACAGAGATGAAAACAATCCACTTGTAAACCCGAGTTCACAAATGGTCAAATTGTGATCAAAGGTGTCAAAGTCACTGTAACAGGGAGAGGAGCCCTGTAATTGTACTTGTTTATTTTAGAACGAGGTACCCCTCTGCCCCTGTGCAGTTTTTTGTTTTGCATTTGTTTTGTTGTATGATTATTATGATTTATTATGTATATAAAGAGCGGCAAATAGCCGATTGTGTTGATTTGAATACATGTTGTGTTATTTAAAAATACAATGTTTTCTTTGTTATTGTTTGGCTTGGATGTGGTCTGGCAGATGCAATTGTAGCAGCTTCTATCTGCCAGACATCTCGTGAGAATGTGGCTGATGCCTTTTATTGAATTATTAAGCCTGCAGCTCTCTGCACTCGGGGTGGGAGTACAGAGGAGAGTACAGGAGCGCAAGAGGTGAAAGAAAATCAAAAGAAAATCAAACATTCTAGGAACAGTGACAGCAACTGCCCAGCCTGACCTAAGATCATATTGTATTTTGTGGTCGTGACTTGTTTTGGTTTGAATATTTATTTTACTATATGAAATATTTTATTTATTCTTTATGGTAAAAACAGACAGTGCCGCAGCATCTTTTTGCCCTGTAGTACTGCCACTGTGTTTGGTTTCTTCCTGCATTCTGGCCTGACGTCACCACTCGGCCAACCCTGTCACAGTCACCTATAATGGCCAAAAGAAGAAGCAATGTGGCTCTATAGTCCCTGCTAACAAGAATGTAATTAGTGACTATTAAGATAGAATGGTTCAGCTTTGGTAAATGGCAACAATTATCTGAAAATGTCTCAAACCTGAGGAATTAAAATAAAGTAGCAGAATAAAAAGTAGCATAGTAGATGCTGGAGAAACGTGAATGGTGATAAAACGTTTAAAATCTCAAGGGAAAGCCAATAATGATATCCCTCACACTGGCATCTCAATCACTGATGGCATATCTTTTTTAATATATTGGTGACTAAAAGGTCATAACCTGAATTAACTATAGTAATCGACTGGAGAGTTTGCTGCAATCAGCAGTATCTTTCTATTTTGTGGTCTTTGCTATACTTATCTGGAATGCTGTTGGCTTCACAGCTGTGCTGCAGCATAACTAATGGTGAGCCAAGATTAAACAAAATAAACAATTTGTCTACATGACACAATCCCAAATGTTCCTGCAGCAATAACTGCATGGATGCTGGCACATACACCTATCTAACAAGGACAAATAGAGTAGCCTTCCACATACTGCATATTTCAACTATTTATCTCACTATGTGATATCCAAAAAAAAACCTTTCTTGCCAATGTTTTTATTATAGTATTTTGTAAATGTTAAGCATAGTTACTATGATCAATCAAATATGCATAATGGAAGTGTTCTGTTAAACTGACACCCCTTATCCTTTTTCCCCTTCAAACACTCAAACAATAAAAAAGATAATGATAACATTTGGATTCAGTGTAAAAAGGATCCCTGAAAACACGATTAAGTACCATACACTAAGACACATTGCTCTATGAATTTAAATAGTGTATTACCACCAGTGCCGGCCTGACATCTTTGTGGCCCTTTCAGACAAACAATGGCTTAAGGGGTTGGTAGCCTGGCCAGCCTAGCTGTGTTTATTAGTCTTTCTGGTTAGTAATCAGTAGCAAAGCAGCCTAAAAATGACTTTGCATAAATGATATACAAAAGTCTACTAAGTCAGTGTAGGCCACACTTCTGGCGATGTCATTTTCAAGGGAAATCATTACTTAACATGTCACACGATCTTGACACATGGAGGAACTTACTTAATTTGTTATTAGCTTTCAATGACTGAAACTTCTTTCTGCAGAAGCTACTGTGACAGTGTCACAAAGACTGCCGGGGTGGGTGGTGTCAGACCAGAAGCAGGAAAATAAACAGAGAGAGAGGTGGAGTTTGGGGGAGCTGAGCGAATGTTTTTCGCTCAGCATTTAATAAATAAACAGAACAGACAGACTAACAAAAACAGACAATACAGACAAACACGGTGAGCAGATATTTACCTACTATTATTATTCTTATGATTATTTTTACCTCTGTCTCCTATCCCGTTCTCCACTCACCGAACACCCAACCCCGAGTGGGTGAAAACATGTTGTTTTTATGCAGCTGTACCAAGACTCGATTGCTAATCAATCATTCAATTGGAGACTCGGTACAACTGCACATGAATTAATAAAGTGCAATTCCCTGTGCTCACATATTATTACTTTTTACTTGCACGTGAAGTGCTGTGCAATCATCGTGCCTAAATACAAGTATACATTTTAATCACTCGTGTTACACAGATCCGTTTATATCCCGTGTACCAATGACTATACACCAACATTTAACACACCACATGCAACATATAACAGATAATATGCACAGGAGCGGGCACTTCATCACAAACAGGCATTGTAAGGAGAATCCTCAGTGCAATGCATGTTTGTGCAAACACTTTCTGTAGGCCATTTTTGTACAGAAAATGCATGAGTCTTATCTATCTTATCTTCGTAAGGATGATGATTTACACTTGAGAGTTTATTGAGTAATAGTAATGTTTAGACATCTACTTGGTATCATCAAATTTCTGTTGACGAAAAAAACTGCGTTTAGGTTTTTGCACTTAGTCAACTGAAGTGTTACAAGGTTCCAAATTTTACTGTTATCATACAGGAAACCCAAAATGATTTCTCACGAAGAGTGCTTCATGTTGTGTCAAGTTGTATATATATTATATATATATTATATATATCATGATTATTAATATATATATATATATATATATATTGAATTTTGAACTGTTTTTTAGGATCAGGCCTCTTTGTTTTTTTGTGTGTCCTTCTATAGGAATACCATGTCTACTTTTATTGGTTCTTCATGATTCAATAGTCCCAAGTCTGTCTTCAAGGGAATCATTTAGTTTCTCCATTAGTGCCTTGGCTGACACTATACCATCCTCAAATCCAGTGTCTCTGTACTTCTGGAGGAACATTGATGTCGCGCTGATTAGTTTTTATACTGTTTTTAACCCTAGCACCACAGTTGACTGTTGTGATGTAGCACCAGCTCTTATCTTTATTTAACATAAATTTTATGTCACTTACCTATTTTAAATTATAATACACACACAGAAGTGTATTTCAGAAATACAATTAAATGACACAGGTCTATCAAAACATAAAGTAAGAGTTGTTTATTACCAGGATCTCGATAACAAATTCCAGGTAGAGTACGAAGTTCTGCTTCTGAATCACACTGAGTTTGCTTGCACAGCAACTCTTATGGCCAGTTACGTTGTGCATTAGTGTTGGACGGGGCCCAGGGTGATTAGTAACATAATGTACATATATAAAACTTCGACAGTGGTACGGTGTGAGTGGGCATGCAGATTCCAAGGGAAGTGATACACAGGGCCCTGTGCAGTGGCATAGGTTGCATAGGCCTAAGGCCAGCCTCGACTACCACAATAGTAATTGTATGGTAACAGACATTGATGTGGAAGGCATCACCTGTATACAACAACTAATGATCTTCAAAAACAACAGTGGGGCAGGACACAGTGCCTTATACAGTACCCAAATAAGCAAGGGGTTAATTTCAAGAAGACCACTGCCCAACTTTTAAAAACTTGCGACTAATTATGTATGTCTAGAATTACTGTGTCATTACACTAAGCATAAAAACCCTAGCATATGAAAATGAGTAAATACATCTAGATGCATCAACATATATTTTAAGAAATATGATGAATCACAACATTTAGACAAACACAACAGTGTTTATTAATGTAGAATACACATTTTATAAATGTACTTGTAAAAAAAAAAAAAAAAAAAAAAAAAAAAAAACATGGAGACATTTTTATTTGGATTTAATTAACTCATCATCAATAATTGGCTTGATAAATTTTGGCTTGATAAACAGCATACTGTACAATTCACAATGTTATATGATAGGCACAACTAGAAGAATTCTTCATAAAGTTCTCAAAGAAGTTATAAAATTCTTGATTTGTCTTAAAAGCACAGGTACATATTTTTTGCAAAATGTTTTGTGGTGCATAACAGGGTGATTTAATTCATATGTATTTTTATTACTCATAGTTTTAATAAAGTGGATTTAAAGAATCACTGTTACATGAACAGTATTACAGAAAACAATCTATACAATCTATAAAGGTATTTACACTATGGGCTGAGCTACTGTTATCTTGAGGCTATTACCATTTAAATGCATACAAATATACCTGTATGGTATTTGCCAGAGAGAGAAAGAACTTGAACCACATACTATGGCTATAGCCTTCCAAAAATGTGACCTAAAAGAAAAACATTACAAAGAAGACCTCAGAAGTTAGTCAGAGATCTACCTCAGGACAACATTGATTTACAAATCTACAAAAAATGTGCTAAATATACAGTGCAAACACATACCACTCCATTGAACTGAATTGATATATAATGAACTGAATTGATATATAATAGACTACCTATATGTGTTTTCTTAGAGACCATGCTGTTCTATGTGCTTTTTCAATTGATTAATGATAAGGTTATTTTATATTATGTCCCAAAAGTATTTCTAATTTCAGCTTTCACTAAACTCATAAATCAATTAACAAAACCCTTCTAAAAAATCAGGTAATTTGAAAATATCATCATTTTATTATAAAGGAATGACAATAGTGTACCAGTTTGTTGTCACAAATCAAACACACTCTCTAATTGTACTACTTTTTTAACTGTGAAAAAGATGGATTGATTATTTATTTAACAATGGAGTCAAGCATATTGTATCTAATTGTCTTAAATTATAGGTTTGATCCAGAAATAAAACTGACTGTTTAAATCACTTTGTGTGTCAAATAACTCCTTATATTACTCAGTCTCTTACTTTGCAATGCCAGACGCCAATAGGTGGGAACACTTATTAATGATCTAATTAAGTGCCTCCTTGCAGATGCGTTTCAGTTACATTAGAGTTGATTATTTATAGTGCTGCACATTCTGTTGTTTTACTAGCAGATAATCATTTCTTTTCTCTTAAAGATTAAAGGCTGCCCTAGGTTCTGAAATAACATACACCACAGGAGAACATTTAACACATATCTTTTGCATTGGAGACATGTCTGCATCTGTTATTTTTACAGTATGTTTTTACTTTGTAAATTATATTATTTTGCATTTTTGAGGAATTGTAAACATATGTGCTGTGATACTGACTCCTGCGCTAAGTAGTATCAGTGTGCACCTAGTATCTGTGCCTCTAATTGCCTTGCTCTGACGATTCCCATGTCAGTGGCATTCCAGTTACTGTTCATAGTATTTCCTTGCAGGATTTATATCACTACAATTATTGTACTCCTTTCTGAGAACTTACTTTTGCACCTACTTGAAATAAGGGCATAATGTACAGTATGTATGTGTATTAAAATCAATTCAAATTGCAAAAACAAATGTTTTTAGACATTTCTGTTTTTTTCATTATTGATTTTCACAATATGTCTCATAACAAAAAGTAATGCTACCACAAACAGAACAGTACCCTTATCTAAAAATATAATAATAATAATAATAATAATAATAATAATAATAATAATAATAATAATAATAATAATGTTTTTGCAAATGACAACATAACATTTTGTTTACAGATGTGACATATAAGTAAGTACCAACAATTACAGTGCACTACAATCAATCCACAACACCCCTGACTGACTGATCTAAACCCTGTTTCCACACGATTTCTGAGCCATGTGAATTGTTAAGGCTGGGTTTGATCATCTTCCTTTGTGTTGTGTCTTAAGAAATGTATTCCTGAGCATTCATTTCCTTGTAAGTATACAGAAAGCATTTTAATTACACTTTTTGAACTCATTGCCACACACTGACAGACAGTGTTTAATTAGAGAGTATTATAATAATGTATTGTACCTTCATAGCTTCATAAAATATATTTTTCAACTGCAATAGTCAAATTCTTTATAAATGATTGATTTTATTTTTTCCTTTTAAGTCAATAATAATAATAAAAAAATCTCACAGGTGCACCATTTTAACCGTAAGTACATTAGATTTTGCTGATAACAATAACACTTCTTATTTTTTATTAATTTTCTACTGAATACTTTCTTTGAAGACTGTCATGCTTAACCAAGCTAACACTCATGGGATTTACCAAATCCTATAAATATACATTTTAGATAGTATACCGCAGTTACATTTATAAAGTAATTCCTTACAATTCTGAAAAGAACCACCTCAGTATCACAATAATAGGGAGATGTTTTCACCCTGATGTATTCACATTATAGATGTACAAGTTTCTTCATAATTTCATTGGTTGTGTCATACTGAGTATATTCCTTGGCATTAATTTAATTGAACCTATGTCAGTTTTAGAGATGATTTAATATTTAAATCCCACATCATTGTGGGGTCACTGTTAATTAAAGTCTGTGTTTTATCATTTTTGCACTGCAACAGCTTCAAAGATTTCACTGAGTTACAATTCATATAAGGAAATCAGTCAATTGAAATAAATTCATTAGGCCATAATGTATGGATTTCACATGACTGGGAATACAGACATGCATCTGTTGGTCACAGATACCATAAAAAAAAGAGATAGGAGTGGATAGTGCTGGATATTGGCAGGAACTGGAACACGCTGTCGTACACGTTGATCCAGAGCATCCCAAACAAGCTCCATGGGTGACATGCTGGTGAGTATGCAGGCCATGGAAGAACTGGGACATTTTCAGCTTCCAGGAATTGTGTACAGATCCTTGCGATGTGGCTGTGCATTACCATGCTGAAACATGAGGTGATGGCGGCAGATGAACGGCATGACAATGATCCTCAGGATCTCGTCACGGTATCTCTGTGCATTCAAATTGCCATTGATAAAATGCAATTGTGTTCACTGTCCTTAGGTTTTGCCTGTCCATACCATAACCCCACCGCCACCATGGGGCACTCTGTTCACAACGATGACATCAGCAAACCACTCATCCACACGACGCCATACAGTTGAAACAGGGATTCATCCGTGAAGATTGTACTTCTCCAGCATGCCAGTGGCCATCGAAGGTGAGCATTTGCCCACTGAAATCGGTTACGACGCCAAACTTCAGTCAGGTCAAGACTCTGGTGAGGACGACGAGCATACAGATGAGCTTCCCTGAGATGGTTTCTGACAGTTTATGCAGAAATTCTTCGGTTGTGCAAACCCAGTTTCATTAGCTATCCGAGTAGCTGGTCTCAAATGACCCCGCAGGTGAAGAAGTCGGATATGGAGGTCCTGGGCTGGTGTGGTTACATGTGGTCTGCGGTTGTGAGGCCTTTTATTGTCCCCAGCACAAGGTGCACCTGTGTAATGATTATTATCATAATGATCTGTTTAATTACCTTCTTGATATGCCACACCTGTCAGGTGGATGGATTATCTTGGCAAGGGAGAAATTTAAGAGAAATAAGCTTTTTGTGCGTATGGAAAATTTATGGGATCTTTTATTTCAGCTCATGAAACATGGGACCGAAACTTTACATGTTATGTTTATATTTTTGTTCAGTGTATTTACACCACACAGTATGTCGGTTCCCATGTGTCTTTTCTTTGGAGCTGTATGGGACTGATCAGTGCTTCTCTCATTCAGTTTTAATTACTGTATTCCTTCTAATTGAAGATGCCATTGAATTGAAGATGCAGACCAAATCCCCCACTCTCAATTTGAGGAAAAAATCAAACATCAAATAAGGAAGCATTTACAAAGATACAATCTCAATTACGAATATACAACACATTTAAACAAAGGAATGAAATGCTACACACTCACCTATTAGGCATATTGGTAAAGCATATTGTATATTGGTAAATATGCATGCCTGCTTGTAACAACAATTAATCTCTCCTATTCATCATCCTCTGAGTGGGAGGAGTCCTCTGTGTTACCTGACATCTCTCAGACTCCCGTTGCTTGCTTTGATAATGGCTGTTTGTGTGTGTGTGTGTGTGTGTGTGTGTGTGTGTGTGTGTGTGTGTGTGTGTGTATATATATATATATATATATATATATATATATATATATATATATATATATTACTGAATTCATTTTTATCTATTCCAGTTTTATGGTTAGAATTTATATAATTTCTATCATTTCATTCATGGCTTCAGAATGCTAAGTCAGAATTCCAAGGTAAAACTAAGGAAAACAAACTAAGTATACAAACATCCATCTTTAGGCATACTGAAAGCATGCTTTAAAATTTTAAATGGTTAAAATGTGTTAAGCACACCAAACTTGAATTTTAGACCTGTTAATTCATGTGGCAAGTTTTGCCCATACTTTAAATCATAACACAGAAAAAATAACAGAACCTGAAACTCAACTCAAGTATCTAAAAGTACTAAATATAGATAGGTGGTCTTTGTGTCTAGGTCACTTTGGTTTTAACTGAGGAAACATGGAACATAAGAGTTCATCAAAGTTACTATAGACAAGTGGTCTTTATTTCCAGTTGATCAGCAATACACTTTTGACTATATTGACTCCAAAATTCTTGAATTTTAGTCATAAACTAAATACACTAATACTTGTTGCATTGTACTGTCCTTGTTTCAACTTGTAAGTAAATTGGTTATTCCATATTTTTATACAACCATAAAAGTTAAGGATAGATTCTTGTGAATTCTTCACTGTATTGGTAAAAACTAGTTTTAAAAATGGCTCCAGTTGTGTGGAGGCCTGCAGGTAATGTATTTTCTTGGTTTTCAAGTGGCTGTGAGGGTTTTTCTTTATTAAGTGTTATTGTTTTCTATTTTTCTATGATATTGCCTTTTGTAATGATTATGCGGTAGCAGGAGGCGGACCCTTTTTAAGAGTGTTTATTTATCTCAACTTTTCACTTTTGAATGACTGTATGCAGTCTGGTAGTGAGCATGTGCAGAGAGAGAGAGAGAGAGAGAGAGAGAGAGAGAGAGAGAGAGAGATTCAACTCTTTGGGGTGTAACAGAAGGGAGAAACTTTGGAAGTGGAAACCCTTTCTGATGTGTGACTGAATTAAGTATTGACATAACATGTCGTATTTTGGTAACAGGAATCTAAATTGCCATGTACACTTCAATAAAGGTAACAAAGATGCTGCTGCAGTTGTACTTTCTGCTGATGCTATTCATCCACTAACGATCTTATCTGGCTCTCTAGCAGGCCTGCTATCTCCAAGGACTTCACTATCTAGTGCAATTGAACCTCTCCTGCTACCAAGGGGAAATTTCATCACACCGTCTAGTGTATTGTGTTTAAGATGTAATTATGTTCATGTTGAAGGGGAAAACAGTATAATTTAAAAGATGGATTACTTCTTGCTTCTGCTCGTAAAATTTCTGAAGTAAATGTTGTCCCTTTCAATGTTGTATAGATAATGACATTAGAAATGCATGTAGCAAAGGAGAAGTCATACTAATGGGGGATTTCAACTTCTCCCATATAAAATGGGAAAACCCGATGGGTAGCACGAAGGATGAAATAGAAATGGTGGAAATGACAAATGACTGCTTCCTAACACAATTTGTGAAGGCACCCACTAGAGGGGAGGCATGCCTTGATTTAGTCTTTTCAAATAACGAAGATAGAATAACTAAAACAGAGGTCAGAGAACCACTGGCAAACTCAGACCACAACATGGTCTCATTTGAAGTGTTTTTTAAATCCCCAAAAGAAATGACTAAAGCTAAGGTTTACAATTTTAGAAAAGCAAACTATGAAGGTATGAAACAGAGACTAACAGAAGTAGATTGGAGTAAAATAGAGAAAACACCCACAGAAGAAGGATGGTTGTTCTTCAAAAATGTAGTACTAGAGGCGCAAAACAATTACATCCCTAAAGTAGACAAATCTAAATGTAAAACTAAATGGCCAAAATGGTTTAATAGATCAATTTAAAAAAATATAACACCTTTTGGAAAAATTCTTTAGATGACTGTATATAAATTACAAAAACCTCGGTACCCTTCCATAGACCGTTTCGATCTGTTAATCGACGAGAGATAGACGTTAGCTGCTGGTTACCAATCAAACACACCCCCGTTGGGGGGATGTAGTTGTTCCCTTTTTCTAATTTATGAGGGAAAAAGTTAAATACTCTAAAAAACTTAGATTTTTTTGTCAGGTCTAAATTAACAGTCCAATCCTGGGTTTTAGAGACAAAATTTCTATATATATATATATATATATATATATATATAGATATATATATATATATAAATATATATATGTAATTTAATATATAATTTACCTTAGGGCTGCATTTCCTTAACTCTCTTAATTGCCTACTTATCCTTAGAGCTGTGTACAGCACAACAGCAGAACTAATTATGTCCACTGAATTTGTGACCTTCTAAAATTACTTAAACAGCTAGCACCAAGCTATTTTTTTTCTCAGTCCTTGTAACACAGTTGTACAGTATTAGCATTTTATAGACATATACATTCAATTTTATCTGATTTTCGCATGCTGACACTAAATGCAAAAGTGATTTAGGCAAGCTAGGTAGAGTCTCACTTTAGTTTTTTTTTTTTTTTTTTAATAATGCTGTTGGGGATTAACTCATTATCATGGATTCTTATGTGCACAAATATGAACATATTTTTACATTAATATTTTTGTACATTAACATACTTTTGCAATATGCCCTAATTAGAATTCCCACACAGTTTGTTCAAAATATTTGAAGTACAATTACATCTTACTTTAATTAGACCATGTTGTGTTCATCAACTGAAGCATCCCAGCTTTGAAGCATCAACTGATTGACTGAAGTATCAACCTCTTTAACTATCATTGTACAATATGTACACTATCCTTATATGGATCATTGCTTTCCAGATTTGAATTACATAGATTGCAATGTCACTGAAGTGCAGTTCTAACTAAACGTTTTCACTGCTGGTATTGCTCCTTGTACCTTTCAGTAGACAAGACCTATCATTTTGAAAAGACTCTGTCACACACACTGCTTTAAAAATTATACAAGGGCTTGTCTAGATTTCTTTGATTCCAATGACATTGTTCCATTGGTCAAAATGTGTCAAATTCCAGGGATATTCCAGAAATTTCTCATTTCATTAAAAACTCTTGTATAAGTCAATTTTCTAGACATTTTTGTGGGGCCCTTAAAAGGGGGGAGCTACATATGCGCCGGTGTGTCTAATATTAAACTACTGTATCAGTGCCACAATGGGATTACTACAGCCACGGTTGGCTCACACAAACTTAATTGTCAACAACCTGATCTTTTTTCAGGATCTACAGTTTTCAGGTCATGTTGCTGGTAGAAACACAAAACCAATGTTCTAATTAAGAGTTTTAATATGTTACTCTCAGTCATTTTGCTAAATGCAAGCTTTCAGACTCTTGACTGACCTTATCTCGACCCAGATGCGTGTACGTGGGAAAAATAAAAATAGTGGTTGAAGTTATCAATCTTTGGACTATGAAACCGTCACAGCTATACTGCTTCACTGTTAACACAACAGCTGTCCATCTCTATGAATTTCTTTATTCCCACCCTCCCAAGCCATTAGTTTGTCAACATTCAAACTGAAGCCATGTCTGAGATCAATAACAAACAGCTATTGGTTAGAAAGCCCACTAAACTTATCAAGTCTTCCGTTCATTGCAATTGTAGTGCAATATTACATATTGCAGGTGTCTTTGAGACTGGATAAAGTAGAACAATCAGACAAAAAACAAAAATGTTACACAACAGGTTTGAAATTGTGAGTCGCTGATTTCGCCAAAATGCGTAGCAATCGCAATGCTGAAAAAACAATGTGTGACTGACATAAAATAAAGACAAACTTAAATATGGTGAAAGAAAAATGAGCTGATAGAGGCAAGTGTTAATGATCTGAGGTAGAAAACCTTTTGTTTGAATGGAGTACTTTTATGACTTTAATACATACTGTAGCGTGTTCTACATGTCAGCAATACATTTGTAAAGTATGTGTATCGTTATTGTTCTGATTAACAAAACAAAATGAATGCATTATTGTACAGCTGCAAGCTTAATGGTTATTAGATGGTTCACTCTTTTTTTCATTTGCTTTTTTTAATTGATGAAGCAGCACTGTTTAATACTTTTCTTTTAAATTTGAATTAATACAACAAATTTGTAAAAGCCAATGCAGCTGGAACTATTGCTGAAGTATGGGAAAGAAATGTTCAGTAAAACAAAGAAGATATCTTCTTGAAAATAGGTTAAATGTGGGATTGTGACCAGGCTGGCTGGTGGTGATGTCAGGCCAGCAAATGAATGGAACACACAGGCTTGTTTTTATTTTATTAAATAAAAGGTTTTCCACAAAAAAGAATCACAAAATAGTAGGGAACATGGGCCAAAACAAACAAACAAATCAACAATAATGGTCCCAAGTATCATGCCGCTATTGAACCAGCATATGTAGCAATTGTTTTCTTTATAGTTATTCTCTTTACTTTCTCTCTCTTTACTCCCGTTCTCCACTCACCGAACACTGAACTCCGAGTGACTGAGACACTGCATCTTTTATGCAGCTGTACAGAGACTGGATTGCAAATCAATTAGTCAATTGAAATCTCAGTACATTTGCATGTGAACTAACTGTGCTCCCCGTGCTTCTATACTAATACCCACTTTAATCTGCACGTGGAGTGATTGTGTAATCCCTGTGCCTAAATACAACTATATATTTTAAATCACTCGTGATAACCCACACTCTATGCACCAATACATACAATACATACATATAACAGACAACATAAAACACAAACCACAAAATACACACAAGGGTGGGGCACCCTGCCACCGGGATGTATAACTTGATTTTACACTGAATTAGTATCTTTTAAATCCATTCAAGTACCATTTGTCAGTGGTTTACGTTGTTACTACTGAAATTTAAAGTATTGTTGTAGTATTACATCTATATTTTGACATTGCATTTAAATTTACTTGAACCAATTATTTAGAAATTTTGAAAAATTGAATTGTTTCTAGCAGTTTAGCTAAAAATGAAAAACAACACTGTAAAAAGACTAACACTAGAGCCTCCAGTTATACTCATTCCTAAAACAGCCGCTGGCAGTCATCATGACGGTTACATTTTAAACAACATCAAATATTAAAATGAAAGATAAACTATCAGATACAGCTCACAAGTTTTATTCAGGCATGTCATATCAAAAATCTGTACAGACGAAACAGAATTTAAATAAACAATTAAACACAAAATGGTTTATTTTCTAATTTACCACATAAAAAGCACTACTTCAAAAAATGAAAAATTATAATAAAATACAATTTAAAAAGAAACAAGTGTGTAAACACATGTAGACAGGTAAATGTACATACAAAACTGTAAACATTTATTTTTTTAATTTAAAACAAACTTGTGTTACTCGGTGCAGCACTGAGTCCAGGTTGAGCTGCTGCAGCACTCTGCTGGTTTGTAGTTTTCTGATCAAACTGTTTCTGTCGAAGCGCTGTGGCTAGCTTCAAGATGAAAATTATTTCAACGATCCTGCCTTTCAAACACTGTCAAGACATTTAATACAGGCAATCATCGACTTATGACGCTTCGACTTACGACGCCTGGCACTTAAGACACTTTTGCAATATCACCCTGCTTCAACTTTACGACATCGATACGGCATTTATGACACAGCAAGACCCGAGCCATGCGTCATGTGCGCATGCTCGGTGTCTGAACTGCAGTACTTGCCGTGGTCGCCCTGACTCAGTCTAGCGGGTATTTGTTTAGGTTTTTTTTTTTTTTTAATGTATTTGCCGTTGACAATGACTGATAAGAGCAACTGACTCAAAACGAAACCTAAACTGTAAACTCTGTCACATGATGAGGGGCTTAACTTCAGGCGATCGTGTTTCCTACTAGGAGTACCACATACACACAATGAATACATCATTGGAAAGCCCCGAGTCTGTACTTTTAAACAAGACAGGTAAATGGGCTGAGTGTAAAGAGTTAAATACATATTTGCATTACTACAATATAACGGGTCATTTTTGTAAAACTATATTATCTGGCTGAAGAGTCAGGAACGTAATCCCAATTTGTTGTTCTTATGGGAAAATGTGCTTCGATTTACGACGCTTCGACTTACAATGCTACTTTCAGGATCCAATTGTGTCGTAGTGCGAGGACTGCCTGTACATGTATTTAGGAAAAGTCATAAACGGACAACCGTGTATCTTTCACACACACAGAATAATTTAAATTTGAAAATTTCAAACCGGACACAAAGGAGCTAGCTGCTTCCGCATTCCAGCACTGAAAGAATATCACTGACATTTGCAGAGCATTTTGAGATGTTATAGTAATAAAATAATGACTTAGATTGCATTATTGAGGAGTTTGGTGATAACAAGTGATCAGGAGAGGATTTATCAGTATGCACGACTATGAAGAGGTATGTGAAAAATATAGCGAACAAGGGGTGGGGCTTGGCAGGAGATGCAGTACTGATGTTCTTTTGCTATGCAGTGCCTTTTAAACCTGTTCTACTCTGATAAAAAATATTTTAAACAGCACGTGTAAAATAAACACCACGTGTGAAAATAAATTGGACCTGACGCGTCTGACAAGCGTTGAATAAATGGACCACTAAGGGTTAAACACAAAAAAGATGTTTTCCTAATGCTAAAATCTCAAAAAGAGAAAAGGGGGGAGAGACTTTTACATAAGGGCGACCTATACAACGATTTTTACGGTACTGATAACTGGACAAAATACTAGGTCTGTTACATAGCAGTTCCTAATACTTTAATTCTGCACAATAACATGTGGGTATTACAGTACATTTTAATTCTGGAATGTTCCAATGCTGACAAATGTAATTCATATTTATTCATGTGTTATTAGTTTGAAACTCTGTGTAATAGAATGATACTTGCATGATAATGTTTTTATATGCTTTTACAGAACTATGCGTTTACCATACATGATCTTGTTATGTCTGGGTGTTTACGATGTTAATTCCTGTTTTACTAAACTTTGTTATTTAATAAAGTTGCACGATTTTAAAGCACCAACCTTTCAGAAATGTGTATTCATGTCAATATAATGACATTTCATATAGGGATGTTTCAACCAACGTTTGTTTTAACTGTTTCTTGATACAAACTTAATTTTCATGGAACTACACCACCTTCTACACATTCGTCTGGTACGAAATAATTCATTTGTCAAAAATAGCATTAAAACACACACACACACACACACACACACACACACACACACACACACACACACACACACACACACACACACACACACACACACACAGGAGGATTAATAATCCAGATTATTATTTTTTGTCTAAGTTAAATAAAATAAAAAATAAGTCAAACGACACTTCTATGGTTAACTTTTTAATAATAGTATCTATATATATATATATATATATATATATAATTATATATAATATAATATATATATATATATATATATATATATAGGAGTTTAATTGATTATTTTGTTTCAGGAAAAAATGTGGGGATTCCCTTGACAATGAAGTTGATGCATAGTAGACTTTACTGCAACCTGCACTATTAAGGACCTTGAGTTACAACATTCAAAAGCATGTGTAATACTTGAACAGCATACACAAATGGAACCCTTGTCAGCCAAATTTTAATTATCTCTTGGAAAATGTCTTCTCTGAAAGCTTCATTCAATATGTTGAATTCCTCCTCAGGGTTACCCTATTTTGCTTATCCCTTTGTCACTCCATGTTCCATGTGTGTATTGAAGAACCTGTGCAGTGCATCAGCACAATGAATAATGTGCCACCCACACAGCATTACTCACCAGCTAAACAGCGCTGAATGCTGCATTCCCTACATTATTAACTCATTGGTATTTTTTATGTATTTAAATCACTGATCTACTGTATACTGGCTCACATCCCCACCTTCCATTACATAGACTGAGCTCCAGCTTCCATTTCACACCACATCCTGTCGATACAGCCATCTAAAAAAACATTGCAATAGATTGTTCACAGTTAGCTCTGCTTCTTTTCTACCCTGTCAGTGAAAACTTCCAGAAAGCTGTCACATGCACCGACATGTGCTAAAGATTACTCAGAGTACTGCAAAGCAAGGTTAAGGCATAGTCGTTTGTATAGAAAGCATAGAACAGTGTGAACAGTGTGAGTGTGATACTGAATAACAATATAATGTAGATTATACCCTATATTTCACAGATCAGTGTCAATAATACCTAGGGACAGATTAAATCTACATTCTGTGCACCGCCATAGCTAAGGCGGGATAAATGTTGGTATTAAAACAAAAAATTCTACAATGATGCTGAATTGCTTGGTATTAAAACATTCAAGGTGCTGCACAAAAGGTATTTTTTAGGGCATGTGTCATGTTAACATGGTATAAAAACACAGTATTTCAAGCGTTGAATTAAGAAAAAGAAAAAAAAAAAACAAGATATTACAACCTACATTAGCCTATGAGGTCATTTCTTTGCAAACATACATAAAAAAAAAAAAAAAAAAAAAAAAAAACTAAGCATTATTCTAAAAAGTAAAAGCAATCTAGCCTACAGCCTACCTACAACAACTATAAAGGGTAGTACATTATACTTTATGCTTATAAATACCTATATCTATAGCATCACAAGGTGCTCCTTTTGAATGGAAGGCTTGTGCTGCAGAAGTATATGACCCTTCAAAAGAATCACCTTCATTTCTTCGGGGGTTCCCCATTGATGATGGAAATGATAATAAAGCTTGGGAACCCATTGATATGAAAAATAGAGAATTTTGGCCAACTCAGATATTTTGGATGGAAGGGATAAAACTGAAATGCATGAACACAATAGTTATCAGTCCAAAATCATTGCTCCTTGTGGGAGACGTACATACCCGGCTTAAAGTTTGCATGTCAGAAGTGTAGAACTAGCCTGCCACAAGCAGAACTAAAAGCATGCCCTATTTGCATGCATATAATAATGATATATTTGTATAGTGCCTTATTACAAAGCACTTTACAGAGGAAGGCTGTGAACTGTGCATTATGTGAAGTCACTTACAATAGGACACTGATTTAATATTTCTGCAGGATGGAGCACAAGGAGGTTAGTGACTTGTTCAGGGTCACACAGTGAGTCAGTGGCAGAGAGGGGATTTGAACCCGTAATCTTCTGGTTATAAGCCCTGGACTTTAACTACTGGACCACACTGCCTATGGTGAAGCATTACAAAATGGTGTTTGAATGTAATGATGTACATTGTTTATCATTTTCATTTGAATGTTGAACCAGACAATGTGAAGATAATTGAATGCATGGGATGTGAAGTAGATCACCCAGTTAAATGAGCTCATCTGGGAAAATTAGAATGCAAAGATGGAAGCCTGTAGCAGGGGGTTCAAGTTTCTTTTTAGATATCAGGTGTTTAAAACTGTTACATGCACTTGTGATGCTGTGGTGGCTTTTGCAGATCTACTGAGAGTAGAAACGGAAAGAGGTTTTCAATTCTGCTGGGAGCAGTCTTATATCCTGGATGCAAACTGGACACTGAGATTAAAAGACCATTGTTAAAAGTAACTGTTCAGGGCAATAATATTATAATGTTGTAAAACTCTGTACATTTAGAAATTGTTAAAACAAGCAGAAATATTATAGCAGGAATATGTGTTAGCCTAAATGAAAAGATCCAGCAAGATCACTGACCTAATGTAATAACCCCAATGGAGCCCCTTAGAATTCGTTTGTAGCAAAAGTCTCTTATCAACAGAAACAGCTTAACCCAGACAGGGGTCCCTCGCCTGTAAATCTTCTTTGTACCAGAAGATATGTTTTAACAAGCAAGGCATAAACCAACTCTTCAACGTAAAAACAGGTGGATGTTTATTCTTATCTAAGATATTTTCACTACAAGCACAATATTGGAAAATTGTATGATATATGCAATACCGTTGTTATTTCATGATAGAAATTACAGGAATAATTTCTTAGTATTTTCCATTGGCACATTCTGTGCAGCTGCTGACTAACTGAAAATGGTTGTATAATTAATTTTAAATTCATGCCCTCAGGTTTCAATTCAATAAATGTCCATATTTTCCTCAGTCAGAAGAAAACTCATGGTAGGTTGAAATGAAAAAGTATGCCTTAAAAACCCAAGCCACTGTTTTTATATAATCTTGAAAATATCTCTTCTTATAAAGTCATCAAAACTTTGACATTCCGGCAGTACATACAGTGTAATTCTTAAACTACTCAATTCCTTCATTAGAGCTGTTTATTACAGTCACAATAAAATTCACATTTCTGTAGCCCCTTTCATCACAAGGCTAGATGATAAACTTTTTCTGAGATTATAATCAAGTAAGTCCTGTGGGTGCGGTACATCTGCAGTAAAATACGTGTTAACATAATGGAGAATAAAATGTAAAATTAGTACAATCTTTAAATTGTAGGTTATAACAGGACATTACTCCTATTAAATCTAGCCTTCTGTTATAGAGTTTTTCAAAGTGTTCAAATAGTCTTTTTCTAGGTACAGTATTAATTTTCACAGTAGCTACCTCTATAAACCAACACACCATACACTGTACTATCAGGTACACTTTTTTGATCCCATACGATATCACATTAGACAGGTTTTTCAATAACTATTGGATATTACAAGTTCTGTAACAAGTTTTACAAATGCTCTGTTGTTCAGTGACTACAAGTAACATGTTTTTTTTTATTTGTATGGCTTTGTATGACAAATATTTCATACAAAGATTTTTAGCTGAGATATTAATTGTTAACACAAACATAAGTAGCCTATCATATAATAGAAATAAGAAAAACATTACAATCTGAATAGGCCTATAAGGTAATTTCTTTGCAAACATACATATTTTTATTAAAATCCCATATCACATTTTTCACCTCCTTTCCAAAATAAATAAAAAGCTCAATCAGTATTTGTTTCATTTTGAACTTTTGTATGCTCTTGAGCACATTATTCTAAAATGTTATTATGCTAAGATGTAAAAGTAATCTAGCCTATAGTCTACCCACAACAAAAATAAAGGGCTTATATACTATCTATATATATATATATATATATATATATATATATATAATATATATATATATATATATATATATATATACACACACACTCTAGAATATATTATATTCTATATCTATATCTTAAATTTCAGGAATTGTTTGATTTGATGCTGTGTAAGAGAAACCTCAAACTGGAAACACAATTAGCTTCAGATTTAATCTACCCCTTGGTTACAATAACAAGTATAAAATCAATGCATATTCTAAAAAGCTTCATGCTGTTTACACGTGGAAATACAGAGATCTGTATGGTACACCCATTTTATATTTTGTTTCTGTTTTACTGTTTTGTTTTTTAAACATTAATCTTCAAGTGTGCTATATAAGAGCAACTTTGAAGATGTTTTTTAAAAAAAGGACACTGCTTACCAAATGCAACAACCTTTGAATGAATTTGTTTTATAGCATGTTAAATTAGAACCCACAAAATACCCTTAATGCAGCACCCTATATTTTATATCAAGCATATATTTGGCGGCATTGTGAATGTATTTGTGTGTGGCAGATAACAGATTGCAAATAGACTATCTGTGCAACATTTCAGTAAGCATTATTGATGTCGTTGCAGCTAGATAATTGACCACGGCAACAGTTAAGCGTCTGCCCATTTAAGATATTAAATCATATTATAATGGGTCTCTTTCTCCAGGTTTGCTTGTTCCAGTGTTTTTTATTAATTACTTTTCCTTGATCAGCTCCATTGGTTTGTATTTGTAATTTCTCCCTTCTGAATACCTGTTTTATTTTTTTTTAGCTGCTGAAATGTGGTTTTTTTTTTTTTTTTTTTTTTTTTTTTTTTTTTTTTTTTTTTTTAGTCATTATTGGTTTGAGAGGCAAGCAAAACAGTGCTAATTACTAATGTTGGTACAAAATGATCCTCATCTTTCATAACCATATTGATGTACCATGTTAAAAATAAGCCTTTGTCTTCTAATGTATTGTGCTGGTTAGAGCTTCAGTATAAATCTTCACTGTCTCTGAGGTATAATAAACACAAACACTGTTGTGCATATTTACGTTGTATATCTAGGATTTATGTCACATCTGTGTCTTTGCCAATTACCATTAAAGAAAATACTTATTTTAGCTCATAGTGTAACCATAATAAACACAATGCCTCAATAAGAACTAACGATTCTGGCTTAATTATCCCTAGTTTCATGATGAATAGAGATTAACAATTAATATTATGTATGTTTAAGTATTTCAAATCAATCATAAATAGTGTACAATTATAAATTATAAGACAGTAAGAAACCTAACAATCCAAATTATTATTACATTTATTCATATTCTTAAAGGAAGAAGAATATTGAATAGACCCACATTACATATTGTGATGATATCAATAGCATGGCTTCAGTTCAGTTACTTGTAAACACACAATATAAGTTTGATACTTATTCTGTTGGTGCGATGTTTAAAACAAAAAGTCTTCTTAACACGGTCATCCTTTCTGTGGAAGTTAGTTGTGCGGCAGCATAGCACAGCATCTCCGTGAAGGCTGTAGGCAAAAGCTTTCGTTGTTCCGGATGAAGCCCATCTTCTCCGGGACAGCTTTGAAGATTACATCATTGCGTCTTCGTTGAAGAACTTTGGAGTTTGGTGAGTTGAGATCGATGAAATTGAAGAGAGAAAGAGCTAATCCAGAGAGCCACTCCTTGTTTTGAGTTGAAATAACACGATGTATAGGCGTTCCCTTGTACTGTAAACAAGTCCTTGTCGGTCCTTCCATTGGTTCACAGTATTTGATAGACAGTTGCATGTCACACAAAAATGGTGTGTTAGAAATGGAATTTACCCACCTATTTTATTATCAAAGGATCTTACATTTATCATTTAAACCTCCTATTCAATATAACGATAGGTTGCGGATGCAACCCAGGTTCCCTGAAAGAGAAAATAACCATCAAGGTATGGGATATTGCCGTCAGGCAGTAGGATTGGCTGAGCTTTATAGCAAAGCTGCGGATAGGCCTCCGCGGGAGCTGACGTGTAAGCCCACCCCCCTGGGAGCTTATTATACGCAGTGAGCAGAGACTCTCTTCCTCTTTTGCTCTTCAGTCCGTGAAGGCTTCCGAAGCGACCTCGCGGCTTGATGGTTATTTTCTCTTTCAGGGAACCGGGGTTGCATCCGCAACCTATCGTTCCCTTTCAATTCAAAAATAACCATCAAGGTACGGGAACAGTGTACGCAAGCCGTCGCGAGGGAGGATTCTTGGCAGTCGGACAGACTTACATCATAACGCAACTGCGTAGGCAATACATCTAGGCATATGCGGAGCTGAGCCTCAGCGTCTATGCTCGCAATGACACCTGTCCTAAAGTGAAATAGTAAACACCATACTGGCATCTTAAGGTGCCATAGAGTGTAGTACAGAAACTCCAAATAGTGGAGCAGAGGAATCCAGTATGTTTTATGGTAAAACCTCATAAAAGTATGCGGTGTAGCCCAACTGGCTACCGCGCAAATGTCAGACACCGACACCCCCTTAAAGAGGGCCCAGGATGTCGCTATACCCCTAATGGAATGTGTCTTCAACTGCCCTGGTGGTGGAAGGCCTGCAGATTCATAAGTTATTTAATTGCATCCACTATCCAATGGGAAAGGTGTTGTTTAGACAACGGCTAACCCAAGGTCTTAGAACCATGGCATATGAACAATTGTTCTGTTTGCCTCACAGTCGTTGTTCTGTCAGTATGACACCTCAATGCCTGCACAGGGCAGAGCATGTGTAACTGTTTTTCCTCTGGGGAAGAAAAGGGAGGAGGATGGAACGCCGTCAACTCGACTGGCTGTTTCATGTGGAATGGGGATATGACCTTTGGCAAAAAGGCTGGATTTGGGCGCATGGAGACCTTAGAACCGTCTCCTGCGAAACGAGTACATGAAGGATGCACTGACAGTGCATCTAACTTGCTGACACGTTTAGCTGACACCACTGACAGCAGAAACGCAGTTTTAATACACACAAGCCTCATATCCACAGTGTGGAGAGGATCAAATGGTCCCTTGGTAAGGGCTTCTAGCACCACGTCAAGGCTCCATGACGGTAAACTGGTTGTCCTTGGAGGTCGCAAATGTCTTGCGCCTTTGAGGAACTGCGATACCAGAAAATGGCAAGCTGGTGATAACCCCTCAATGCGTACATGGCAAGGTGATATGGCGGCTAAATACACTTTAAGTGCAGAGGGAGATTTCCCTTCATCTAACAGTTTCTGTAGAAACTGTAATATCACTGCCATAGGACAAGATATTGGGTCATGGCCCCCCGCCAGACACCAATCTTTGAACAACTGCCACTTGTACGTATACTGCCACCTAGTAGAGGGCGCTCTAGCACTCTGAGTGGTCGAAATCACCACCATCAAAAGCCCTAATGCTGACAGGCGCTCCTGTTCAGGGGCCAAGCCCATAGCTGCATGAGCTTGGGGTTCGGGTGCCAAAGCCGTCCTTCGGCATGGGATAGTAGGTCTGCTCGTAGAGGAAGCTCCCGCGGCTGACCATGTAGCAACTGCACCAAGCTCAGAAACCATGATCACCAGGATCACTGTCGCCTGCTCTACCCTGACCTTCTCTAAGAAGGCGGGGAACATCGGAATCGGTGGAAATGCATATAGGAGCCCTGGTGGCCATTCGTGAGCCAGTACATCGACTCCTATGGGGCTGTCGAGGTCCCTCATCGAGAACCATAGGGGGCAATGCGTGGTCTCTCGCGAAGCGAAGAGATCTACTTGCGCTATGCCAAACCATTCCCAGAAGCGTTCTACCACCTGGGGGTGGGGACGACATTCCGCTGCAAGAGGACCTCCTCTGGATAGGAGATCCGCTGCATAATTGACTCTGCCCTGTAGGTGAACTGCACACAGAGAGGTCAAACACGGCTGTGCCCATAGCAACAGCCATGCTATCATCCGGTGAAGGCGAGGGAACAGTAGGCCGCCCTGCCGGTTGATATACGCCACAACCGTGGTGTTGTCTGACCGCACCAACACGTGTTTGCCTAGAAGTACTGGCAAGAGGTGTCAAAGGGCAAGTTCCAATGCTCTGAGCTCCAGAGCGTTGATGTGGGCTGACCTCCACGGTCCTGACCACACTCCCCGGGTCCCTGAGCCATTCCAGACTGCTCCCCAACCTTGGTTGGAAGCGTAGGTCGTAACTACCTCCTTCTGGAAGATGGGACCCAAGCGCACACCCTGGCAGTTGTTTGACAGAACTTTCCACCAGCGTAGTACTTCCCAGCAGGTTCGGGATACCGTCAACCTGCAGTGTTTGTCTCTCTGCGGATGCGACGCAAAGGCATTGAACCAGGCCTGTAGAGGTCTCTGGTGAAATAAGCCCAAGGGAAGGGCTTGTGAGGCAGCAGCCATCAACCCCAGCATGCGCTGACACAGCTCCATGCTGACTGTTTTTCTCAACCTGAATAGAGAGACACCGCTCCAGGGAGGCAACTCTTTGTGTCGACAGGGTTGCTTCCATGGACACTGAGTCCAGATGCAGACCCAAAAACTCGATCTGTTGGCTTGGCACGAGGCAGCTCTTTTCTGAATTGATCTTCAGACCTAGTCGCTGAAGATGGTCTGTAACCATCATTGTGTGCGGTGCCAGCTGCTCCTTCGACTGCGCGCAGACGAGCCAGTCGTCTAGATAGTTCAGCAGTCGGACACCTTGAGCGCGCAAAGGAGCTAGAATAGCATCCATACACTTCGAAAAGGTTCGAGGAGCTAGTGACAGGCCGAATGGGAGGACACAAAACTCGTACACCCTGCTCTAAAATGCGAAGCGCAGATACTTCCTGTGACCCGGCAGATGGGACGTGAAAGTACGCATCTGTCAGGTCCACGGTGGTGAACCAGTCACCATGTCGGACAGACTGGATGACGTGCCTGTGCGTAAGCATCCTGAATGATAACACCCACAGCTATTTTTTAAGTACTCGCAGATCTAAAATAGGGCGGAACCCGCCGTCCTTCTTGGGCACTAGGAAGTATTTGGAATAGAGCCCCTGGTCGGACAGAGCAGGGTCTACTTGTTGAATGGCATGCTTACTGAGCAATGCCTGTATTTCCACATTCAGAGCTGAGGACTGAACTGAGTCCTTCACCGCAGTTACGACCACCGGAACTAAAGGTTGTACCCGGTGGATATATTCTTGCGCGCCCAGATGTCGTTGGTGCATTGTTGCCAGAACTGGAGCTGTGGAATAGTGTAGGGATGGGTTAACAGCTGCCTGAAGATTTCAGGGTTGTTTTGGCTGCACTCGTTCGCAGGAGGCTGACCAGAACCAAGGGGGCGTGGTCTGCCACCTCCCTTAGGGCGCCACCCTCCGCGCTGCGGTCCTGTAAAAGGAGGCTGACCGCACGCTGCTGCAGCTGAAGGAGGTGTCTTAGCACCCCGCGGCTGCGGTAGGTGCTGTGGTGGTGTTCTACGCCACTGATGCTCCTGTTGGAGCTTAGTCTGGAAGGGCTTATGCGGCCACATCTTTGCCATCTGCTGAGATACCTCCCGGGCTTTAGCAGAGAGCTGTAGCATCTCCTCCACCGCTGGGCCAAACGTGTGCCCCGGTGTGATGGGAGCATCTAATAATGGGGCCTTGTCAGGCTCTTGAACTCTCACCTGCGAGAGCCAGAGCTGCCTTCTGGCAGCTACCAGGGATGCAATGCTCCTGCCCTGGGCCCGAGTGTTCAGCTGGGCTACCTTGACGAGAAATTGAGTGACCAGAGCCAATTCCGCCCTCAGAGACGCCAAAAGGTGCTCTGGAAGATCTTTCTCTAACGACGCCTGATAGACTGAAAGGAGGCTGGCCACGTTGGACAATCTGACTGCCTCTGTAGCCGCTGAATAGCCCTTCTTTAAATGAACCACCTCTGTTAGGACATGCATGGTCTTTAGTTAGGCCCGAGAGCGTCGGTGTCTTCACTAGGGCCACGGAGGCGACATCGACTGGTGGGAAGAATGCCAGTCCCGCCTCACTCGCTCCCTGCATGGCAAACTTGGAAGCCTTCCGCAAAGTTGCCTTTGAAGAAGCTGAAGCTGAAGCTATTGATTAATAAAATCAAGGAAGGCTGGGAGTGTCCTGGGCTGTTGAGACCGCACAGATGGCAACAGTGACCGCTGAGGTAATTCTACGGCTGGCCACTCAATCCCTAGGTGGCGAGTTGCTCGCTCCACCAGTGACCACAAGGGATCATTGGCGTCCAGCACCTCCAACTCAGTGTATTGCTCTGAGTTGTGAGAGGTCATCTTATATGTGAGCTTTGCCACGCCTGACTTGTCCCTGTAACGTCTGTCCAGACGAGGGGAACGAGAGTGTCCCCTAACACAGGGTGACCCGGAGCGAGACCGTGACCGGCGAGGGCATTCCCTGCGAGGGGAGGGGTCTCGGGGTCGGATAGATAGGCTACAAGAATGTTCCCTAGAACGTCTACGATCTGGGGATCTCTGGCCAGCTGTAAGCTGGGAGGGGTCCTGGATAGCTGTAATTTGACAGGCGGAGTCGCTGTAGAAGATGGTGGAGCAGACACCATGTAAGACGACCCAGAGGAGGGGGAATGGCTCCCCACTGCTTTCCTCTCCCTCTTGCAAAGAGTGCGCTGCTGAAAGTTAGCACACTATGTGCAAAATACCCTGTCTGCCAAAGCAGACGCGGCGTGCTCTGGTCCCTGGCACACCACACAGTCTTCATGCAGGTCGCTTGCCGGCAATTTTGCCTGGCAGGTGACGCAACGGTGAAACCCAGACATCACAATGGGGGGATGCGTCGTGAGCGTCAGGGTGTGTGCCCTGATCAATGCGGCGAGTGTCGAGATACGTGAACCGAGCATCGAGGTGTGTGCACTGCGCGTCGAGGCGTTAATGCACCGAGCGTCGAACGTGGGAGCGTCGAGGTTCGTGCGCCGATCGTCAAAGTGCCGAGCGTCGAGGTGCGTGCACCAAACGTCGATGCGTCTATGAACCAATTGTCAAATGCGGAGGCATCAAGCGTCGAGGTGTGTGTGTCCGGCGTTGAAACGCCGAGCGTTGAAGTGCGTGAACCGAGCGTCGAGGCATCGATGCACCGAGCATAGAACGCGGAAGTGTCGAGCATTGAGCGTCGAGGTGCGTGCGCTGAGCGTAAAGGCATTGATGCAGCAAGCGTCGAGCGTGGAGATGCGTGCACCAAGCCCCAAGTGTCGAGACACTAAGCACAATGCACCGAAGCGCTACACCAAAGCGCTGACACTGAAAACGGCGAAGCTCTTGTATTGAGCGTGAAGACGCTATGCACTAGACGTCGAAGCGTCAGCTGACCCGCAGATCGGAGACGCTGAGTGCTAGTACAGTGTCTAGTCAAAAGACAGTGGTGTTGTGCTATACTTACCTGTTTGGTAAGGGGCAACTGGAAATGTGGTTGGTGGTAGTCTTCCTTATGTGTTGTATGGGGAAAAAAAGTTTTTTTTTTTTTTTTTTTTTTATATTTATTTATTTTTTTATTTTTGAGGAACTGCAGCCGCACTAATACAAAATATGACCAAAAACAGTGACCACGCGGTGAGATGTACACAATCCGCGGGTGGTATTTTTAGGAGTGGCTGCAAGTAGCAGGCTGAACTCCGGGTCGGAGTGAGACCGAGGCTGCAAAAAATTGTGTGGCCTTACAGGCGCGCAACGTGTCCTCTAAATTCTATTCACTACCTGGGGAAGAATAGACAATACAAAAAAAACAACAAAATAATATATATATATTTTTATGGATGCAAATAATATGAATAAGAAAAAGGATCCGAGGGCCTCCCGGTTACTCCTTTCTTGCGACGGAGGGCCAATCGGAAAGAACGCAATGCCGAAGCAAAGCTTCTAAAAGGAGAAGGAATATATATATAAAAATATATATATATATATATATATATATATATATATATATATATATATATATATATATATATATATATATATATATAATGCTCAAAGGAGCGAACACTGAAATAAACTCAGCGAAGGGGCAATAGCCAGTTTCTCTAGCTCAAGGCTACAAGACTGAAGGCAAAAGAGGAAGAGAGTCTCCGTGCGCTGTGTATAGTAAGCTCCCAGGGGTCACGTCAGCTTCTGCGGAGGCCTATCAGCAGCTTTGCTATAAAGCTCAGCCAATCCTACTGCCTCATGGCAATATCCCATACCTTGATGGTTATTTTCAAATTGAAAGGGAACTTTAGTTACATTCATTAGAGAAGCACAATTACAAGCATATAAAACACATCATAATTCAATCAAAGGATAATATTTAATAATAGTTATTAGGGTATAAGATTCATTTGAATACTACAAAAGATTTAGAAGTGAGTAGTTTTTCGAGATTTACGATTATACTGTAAATTTACAGTATAATCGTAAATCTCGAAAAACTACTCACTTCTAAATGTTTTGTAGTCATTTTTGTATTACTTTAGTATAAATACATGTTAATGTGGATTCATATGTTGTTGTTTTTTTACTTTATGTGAACGAAAAGACACACATTTGCCCGTTTTCCCATTGGAAATAGTGATATTTTGAAATATCACTGTCCTGGTCACAAAAGCAAAGTTTGTGGGGAATAATAGCCATTTTCTATACTTTTGAGGCATAAGCAATTAGGAAATAACACTTACTACCCAGGAACAAAAACAAACAAACAAAAAAAAAGAATTAACACTACATTTGGCCTGTGTCTTGATCTACTCAACAAGCTTTGAAGTAGATCTGGTTAAGAATGTTCTGGAATCGGTGTTAACAACCCAATCACCATAGCATGTCACACAGACAACAGTCTGAATTAAATATCTGTGAAATGCTTATATTAAAAAGAATTTTCCTTGACAACACCAGCTTCACAAACTCTGTGAGGGCGAAGGAAACATCAGCTCACTGGCAAGAGATTCAAGTTTCAGCAAAGCAAGAGATTCAAGTTTCAATAAGAAATCATGTAAAGACACTGTAACCTGTTGCTTTTGTATTGCATTTAATCAATAAGACTCAATTATATTTTTGCAGTAAAGTAATTTTTTATGATTGCTTAACTTTGTTGTATTTATAAATGTTGGAGATATGTTAAGACCACTCAGATAAAACATTTGAATACCAATATGGAATGATAACCCCGCCCCTATACTTGACCTATACATGTTATTGGACTGTGTTAACAGCATCACTGGGACTGCTAGTGATGGCATGATCTGTGTACCAGCACTGTCTTCATCATCATCAGTGGTCTTCATCTTGAACCCATCACTTGAGCCTTCTTTCTGTATCTTTATCTCCACGTTATTGTTCTGTTATCATCACAAAATCAATTTGTATACAACATATACATATAGAAATAAGCCCTGTGCGTAGCAATCAATTATCAATAAATATACTACCCACTCCATATATCCTGTATAAATCGACTATATATATCGAAGGCTGTGATATAGTGAGAGACCCATAGAAAAACAAATAAATAATTTGTAAAGAAATAAATACTGTACAACCACATAATTTCATGAGTCTTCCTCTCCTTTTTTGAATGCACAAACCCACTTCTTCGAAATAATCCAAATATACAAGTCTTGTTGCTAGGGAGCTGACGTCACTGCCTTGTGACTTTTGCTAGTGCATTGCTGCCACGCGTGAACACCTCATCGGCTAAAATAAAAACCACTTTAGCAAGTAGATATTTAATTTGCTTTGTGTTATTGTGCAACGCGTGTGTATATGATAACAGTACGATAGTCATGCTTTGTTTTTACTTATTTTGCATATTGTTTGTGACGTGCAGTACAAAATAAAATGAACAGTAATTCTAAGTTCTTATGTATGTTGCAGATAAGGCATATGCAGTTAAACAGTAAAAACTCCAGGACAGTGGTATATCCGAATCCGCAGTATAGTGAAGGGCGATATAATGAGGGGTGGTTGTATATAATTTGAAAAATATAAATTATTGATGGTTTTTAAGTTATTTGATGGACAGTTTGATTAATGTGTATCTTTATCCTGCTGTCAGGTAACACATATATTCACATATTTCCACTAATCCTCTAATGAAGGAATTGGTTATTAATTTAATTTGATAAAAAAAAAAAAAAACACACTGAATGCATGAAGTGTTAACATGATTAACCTTACCACTCACAGAAAATGTTTTCTTATGTCAAAACATTTTACTTAAATGTAGCAATGCCTGGCAATTAAACCTGTATTAATGGTTTAAACAGTGGTTTACACATTATCTGACTATTTCAATATTTGATTTAATAACCAAATTGACATTTGATTACAAAAAGAATAATTTGACACACTGTCTCTTAAATATACCAGGATAAAAAGGGTTCTTTTTTACAACTGTTAAGACAAGATGTACAGTGAAAAGAACCGTGAACCCGCTGGGGTGAAAAAACAAAAAAATTTAAAATAAAAACCTGAAAAGTCTTCATTAGATAAGTATTCACCCCCTTTGCTATGACACTCCTAAAGAAGCTCAGGTGCAACAAATTGCCTTCAGAATTCACACAATAAGTTAAATGGAGTCCATCTGTGTGAATAAAAGTGGTTCACGTGATTTCAGATTAAATACATCTGTCTCTGTAAGGTCCCATAGTTGGGTAGTGCATTCAAAGCAAAAATACTATCATGAAGACAAAGAAGCTTTCAAAACAACTCCTGGATAAAGTTGTGGAAAGGCACAGATCAGAGGAGGGTATAAAAAGATTTCAGAGGCATTGAATATCCCTTGGAGCACAGTCAAGTCAATCATTAAGAAGTGGAGGGTATATGGCACCATCCAGAATCTGCTTAGAGCAGGCTGTCCTCCCAAACTGAGCAGCCGGATAAGAAGGGCATTGGTCAGAGAATCCACCAAGAGGCCAATAACAACCACCAAGAGGCCAATAACAACCTACAGTGTTCCATGGCTGAGATGGGAGAATCTCTTAATGTGTCAACAATAGCCGAGGTACTCCAGAAATCTGGCCTGTATGGAAGAGTAGCAAGAAGAAAGCCATTTCTGAAAAAAAAGCACATGTAAAATCTTGCTTGGAATTTGCAAAAAGGCATGTGGTAGTCTGATGAGAAAGATGTGGCAAAAGATTCTGCGGTCCGATGAAACAAAAATTTTGGCCTAAATGCAAAGTGTTGTTTGGTGCAAACCCTACACAGCACATCACCCAGGTAACACCATCCCTACTGTGAAGCTTGGTGGTGGCAGCTTCATGCTATGGAGATGCTTTTCATCGGCAGGGACTGGGAAGCTTGTCAGGGTAGAGGACAAAATGGATGGAGCTAAATATAGGCAAATCCTTGAGGAAAACATGCTTTAGTCTGCAAAAGAAATAAGACTGGGACGGAAATTCACCTTTCAGCAGGACAATGACCGCAAGCACACAGCCAAAGCGACACTGGAGTGGCTTAAAAACAAGAAAGTGAATGTCCTAGAGTGGCCTAGTCAAAGCCCGGTCTACTTGAATCCGATTGAGAATCTGTGGCAAGACTTGAAGATTGCTGTCCACCAACGATCCCCATTCAACTTGACAGAGCTAGAACAATTTTGCCAAGAAGAATGTGCATAAAGAGCCAAAATGTTAGTTTACCTACTGTAAACCTGGTTCCCTGAAAGAGGAGATGGCCACCAAACATCGTTATGGGATATACACCTGTCTATTGGTAGGTATCATTGAGCTTTTTCTATCAAAGCTGCTGATAGACCCCCTTCCCTCAATGACCTCCTTGGTCCCACCTACCAAGGGTATATAATCGTCACACAGGAAAGGATCTGTCTCTTTTCGCGACAAGACTGTGATGATGACCGACGCGACCTTGTGGTTGGTGGCCATCTTCTCTTTCATGAACCAGGTTTATGGTAGGTAAACTAATGTTTCCTTTCATTTCGAAGATGGTCACAAAAACATTGTTATGGGAAACGTATACCAGAGCTGTCGCGATTGAGAAAAGAACGACAGCATATGAGGGATGCTAAGTCCTGCCTGACCAAGGTCAGCGGTGTGAGCGTGCAACCTCGAGGACCCTAGTGCACACAGAGGGCAATGAGGAATTTACCACATTCAGGCGAAAGAACCTGGAAAAAGTATGCAGGGTAGCCCAGCTAACCACATCACAAACCTCAGCCATGGAGGCACATCGGAAGAGGGCCCATGATGTAGCCACACCTCTCGTGGAATGTGCGGCTACCCACCGAGGTGGGGGTAAGCCAGCACCATCATATGCAGTCGAGACTGTGTCCGCAATCCAATGTCAGTCAGCGCCTGTAGCTCACTAACCCACTTTGCAGAGGTGATAGCCAAGAGGAAGAATGTCTTCATAGACAGATACTTCAACTCAACGGAGTATATAGGCTCAAACAGGGCCTGCGTAAGAGCCTCCAATACAACCTCAAGGCTCCACTCGGGGAGAGTAGAGAGGGTAACCAGAAAATATGCGCCTGGGTACACTGAGTCAAGGGGGCATGGCAAGCAGAAATAGCCACTAGGTATACCTTCAGTGTGGAAGGTGATCCACCAGCCTCAAGCAGATCTTGCAGAAACTGCAAGATGACAGGCATGGGACAAGAGATTGGATCACGACCGTTAGTACGGCACCAATCCTGGAAATATTTCCACTTATAGGCGTACAGCGACCCAGTGGAGTGTGCCCTAACATTCTGCAAGGTACCAACAAATGCATCTGACAGCCCTAAGGCTGACCAATGGTCCCTTTCAGGGGCCAGATCCATAGCTGGAGCCTGCGCGGCTCCAGGTGCAAAAGCATGCCGCTCGCCTGACTGAGGAGATCCAGGTGAAGTGGGTTCTCCCAAAGAGAGCAGTTTAATAGCTTGCATAGTGTCGAGAATCAGATTCTCCTGGGCCAATAGGAGAACGGATGCCTTCTCTAACCTGACTTTTTCAAGAAAGGCCGGGAGTAATGGCAAAGGCAGGAACATGTAAAGGAGCGCTCTGGGCCATACATGGGCTAGGGCGTCGACGCCGAGTGGACCGCCTAAGCAGTGGAGGGAGTACCACGGGGCAATGTGTCATCTCCGGCAAGACGAAGAAATTGACCTGCTCCTTCCCGAACTGTTCCCAAATGCGCTCAACCACCTAAGGGTGGAGCCGCCACTCCAACAGATGCGGACCCTCCCTTGAGAGGAGGTCCGTCGCCCGATTGTCCACACCCAGGACATGCGTCACCCGAAGGGACAGCAGGTTCCTTTGGGCCCCAGGATGGGGTGAAAGCCGGCGTCCTTCTTAGGCACCAGAAAGTATCTCGAGTAGAACCCCTCCCTGTGAGAGCTGGGGTCTACGAGATGAGTGGCGCGCTTGCCCAGCAAGGCTGCCACTTCAGTCTGGAGCACCGAGGCCTGAAGCAGATCTGTCACGAATGTAGTTGTGACATCGCGAAAAGGAGGGGGTCCCAAACGAAACTGAAGCGCGCAATCGTATCAGCTGTTGTCAGCTGAGTCTGAGGCCGCAAGCCTTCAGGGGCACTGCTGGGGCAGCTGAATCTGAGGCGGGGCTGGCTGAGGCGACTGCCTAGGGCGATTGCCCTGGAACTGCTTTCTAGGGTGCTGCTGCATGGACTGGCCATGGCCTGCGTGCCCTCCACATTGCGGGAAAACCATGTGCCTTGCCGCAGGTGAGGCCTGTAGGCAATGGCTAAGGTCACCCAGCAGGGCTGTGGGGACAGGCACCGTCCTGGTGACTGTCCACGTCGGAGGTATGTGCAAAAGGCTCGACCTAACCCTTGCTGGAGCAGGGGGAGGGAGCAACGTGGCCACCTGCCTAGAAGCCTTGTGTTCTTGCCACGTAAGCCCTACGGACATGTGTCTCCTTAACCCTGCATTGCAGGTCTGCCTTGGGCAGACCTCCCACCGGTGGAGCCTTCACCAATGCTGCGATGGTGGCATCTATGGGGGGATACCTTCTGCCTCTCCAGAAGCTCCATGATCAGACTGATTTGGCTTTCATGTCCATAATATCCTGCGGCTGCCGAGACTTCTTCACCCGTTTCGCAGTAGGCGACGGGAAGCAGCTGTGGGTGGACACAAGGGGCTCTATGACAGCGTCAAGAGGCCTGTCTGGGAAGGACACTCATGAGGGATGAAGAACTCCCCTGTACAACTCTCTGCAGGCGACTGGTGAGCACTCGGGGCTGAAAAGCCGCGCAAATGCTGCAAGAGCCTTATAGGGCTGAAGAGGTGTGTTTGGAGCCTAAGCATCGAGCATACATGTTATGCTTGTCTTCCTGCTGGATGTTAGTCCCACAGGCCAAGCAGGCATGAAACCCAGCGCTTCCCATCATTGCTGGGTCACACAGCGTGTAGGTGGTGCCTACAATGGAAATGCATGACATGGAGAGCGTGTGCAGGACTTGCACCAACTATCGTGGTACTAACACACTGCGTGCACTGTGTACCGAGAGCACCATGTGCACCGAGTACCATGCAGCGCTGAATACCGTGCACACCGCATGCACAGAGCACAGCACCATGCATACTATGTGTACCGAGCTTCGTGCGCACCACACTGCGCCATGCGTACCATGTGCAACGAGCAATGTGCAGCGTTGGTGCACTGTCTGTATGGGGTACTGTGAGTCAATGAGCACTATGCGCACCGTGGTACCGAAGTAGTATGGGCCGAGCACGCACCACGGAATTTAGAAAATACTGGGGGCGGCTATACAACTGTGCCTACCCTGACCTCGTGGTCACACACCTGGGCAGCGCAGAGAGTACAACAGGGGGACAAGGCCGAAGCCGCGGCAGGCGATTGACTTTAGCAGTATAGCAAAACACAATACAATAATACAGTACAATAATTATACAGTACATTATAATACATCAGTACAGATGGGGAAGAGCACACTTTCTGTTTAATTGTAAGGCCCACACACGTGGTGATAGGCCAGTGCAGCCTGAGTATATCTCAACTGTACAACAGGGCAAGCCTCGGTGAGGAGTACACAGCTGGTCCGGCTTTAAGCAGCTGCACTGCAGCTAGTCCTCTGTGCAAGAACAGGGACACACAGCACAATCAAAACAATAAGGCCCGACCGACGGCCTACATGCGGCTGGTGGACTAACTCGACAATGGGGATAAGGCAGGCCTTGCCTCGGTGGAGTAACAACGCTCTCCTAAGTAAAAAAGGGGGTGAAAAACACACACTCACTCCTAATAATACTGCTTACCGGCAGTCGACTCACAGCAGACAGACAGAAGAGAAGCAGCCTGACACACGTAGCGAGCAGATGTTGAAGACAGTATAAGAAATAGAAAAAAGGCTATGATTTAGGAACTACTGATTCCATGAAAATCAGCACGAAGTGCAAGGGAACTAGCAACAAGCTCAATGCAACGCTTTTTAAGTAATAAAATGGGCTCAACGCAACACAGAAGGTCTTACCATACCAACTTGAGAAGCGAAAAGAGACAGATTCTTCCCTGCGTGACGATTACATACCCTCAGTAGTTGGGACAGGGGAGGTCATCAAGGGAAGGGGGCCTATGAGCAGCGTTGATAGAAAGAGCTCAGTGATACCTACCAAAGAGGCAGGCGTATATCCCATAACAATGTTTGGTGGCCATCTTCAAATTGAAAGGGAACTGAAGAAACCTAGAAATATAATATAATCCCGTTTGTGATTAAAGTTAATTATTTATGTGTAGAGGTCTCAATATGTATGCTACACAAGATGTTGAGTATGTTTATTATTATTTTTATTTATTTATTTATTTTAAAAAAGAAACTTGCGAATACTGTATATAGGTTAAATAATAATAAAAGTAATGACTACAGCAAAATACTTACCCATCGTTTACAAACACAAAAACAAAGTATACTAATAATAATAAAGAAAATAATGATAAAACAGCACCGACAAGGCACATAGGTTAGCTAACTAGAGATAAAACAATGTCATATTTACTTTCGCTTCCATCCAGAGAAACATTTTCAAAACAGGACAGAAAACAAAATAAGAACATATATAATTAAAAATAACAGTAAAACATTTATAAGAGGGCTATCTTAGATGTCTTTTCAGTAATTAATTGTTTGATGTACCCTAGCTACACGAAAAACATTCTGGAAGTAATTTTTTTAAAACGCGTATATAAAGTTAATTTTTAATAGTAACATGAAAAAATAAAAAAGTGGCTAGTTAGTCCCAGTTCCTAACTCTCAGATGAGTTATAGCTCAGCACTTTTGGGCTTGTAGAACGGGAGATATAGATGTTTCAAACAGGTGATTGTCAATACAATTTTCCATTGAAGCCAGAAAATGGCGAAGTCAAAAACGAAGCAAATAAAAAAGCCACACCTACCGCAACCTTACAACTATTAACTATTAACAAACTATTAGTAAATACATTAATAAACATTAGTTACTAGTCTGTTAACAGTGAGTTAACAGTTAATAGACTATTTGTTACTTGTATTTATAAACATTAGTAACTAGTCTGTTAACAGTTTATATACTATTTGTTACTTGTATTAATAGACATTAGTTACTAGCATGTTAACAGTTTGTTTACTCTTAATAAACTGTTTCTTACTTGATGTATTATAACTTTTCTCAGTTAATAAATCAATGAATAAATGAACCTACTTTGATGTAAACAGAGTAAATGTTGTAGGACTTAGAAGCAAGCCCATGAATAAATCATCATTAACTATTAACAAACTAGTAGTAAATATATTAATAAACACCAGTTACTAGCCTGCTAACAATTATTAGGATATTGTTAATAACCATATTTATAAAGAGTTAGTTAAGAGTGAATAGGCCCTTAAAATAAAGTGAACCACATTTTCATTTGTTAACAGGTTGTTAAGCATTTGAAGCATGGTTGTAAGCACATTAATAAAACAAATAAAGAACAGGAAAAAAAAGTACTAAAGACAAGGCAGCACTTTAATTTAGAAGTTACTTTATTTCCCACAATTAGAACATCAAGCAAAACCAACTTTGTCAAACTTTGAAACCCACCAATGAAAACATCTTATCAATTACTCATTCAGTCGATTTCACTTTTAAAACCGTATAAAAACATTTCAAAAATACTTTTATACAGTAATGTACCTATGGTCACCCTAGGTATTGGAAACAATAGTGGGCAAAAAAGCAAACACTTGAACATATGCCCTTGGTAGTGTTTTTTTTTTTTTTTATTATTATTATTATTATTATTATTATTATTATTATTATTATAAAGGTTAACATTTACATTTTTTAACACAGTTATGGTCATTCTTATAGCCATGTGTTGATACAAGTGTTTAAGTAAGGTGCATGGTTTTATTTTTGTTTTACATCTCAACCACTTTTTGAAACTTTTATATTGCAGTCTTCTATTGTTGTTTCCAAGATGGCTTTGCATGTATTTTTCAGAATTACATGGATTTATCAGTAGGTGGAAGAATGATGGGAAATATAGTTCTGAGAAATACATGAGAAGCCATCTTGGAGCTATTTTATATACATAGACAATGAGACCTGATATTTAAAAATGAAAAAAAGTGGTCAAGTTATATAAAAAATAAAATTAACTATACACACACCTTAAGGTAACACACTATTGTAGCAATACACAAAATAAACACCTTTTGTTGCCCTTTAAGTGTGAATTCAAGCATTTGCTGATTTAAACAATTTTTTAAAATGATTATTATTTGACAGCATGTGTATAATTGTATTATGCAGTATTAAACAAGAACAGGATGATACTACTTTAATGACTGTTAGAAAACACAACAGATATGATACTGTAACATATTATCTATATATATATATATATATATATATATATATATATATATATATATATATATATATATATATATATATATATATATAATATATTACCAGTGGTGTACCAGTGAATAGGTCATCCTCGATATTGTAAATTATATGCATTTGAAAATAGCAAACACTTGAAAATGTGCACTTCCTAGTGCTTTTTTTTTTAAATGACATTTCACATTTACATTTTTTTTTAATTATTGTAGCCATGTCTGGAATTAGTCTGTGGACATGAATAAGAAAAAAAAAAAAACTCTTGTGTGCATGACTTGGCACTTCCGTTTGATACGAAATTGTGCGCACGAGACAGTAAACTGCACGCAAGATGATTTTTTTTTTACTTATGTACAGGGCTCTGTATTATTCTAACCTCTTACTAATATTTCTTTTTAGAAGGCATATGAAGTAGCTTTCCCTTTTCATTTCTTCAACAATTCCATTGGTTTGGTCATCAATAACACTGGCACATCTGTCTGAGAAGTCCATCAGCTTATCTTCCTTTGGTTTAAATTCACGAAGTGTGTCAAACTTTTCTGGTGCTGCAATCTTCAGTTCAGCAATTGGTGCTGTAGCAATTATACTGTTACGATCCACATTGATGGTGGTTAAAGCATGCGACAAGATACCTTTTGTCTCGTATGCCGATAGTACTTTTTTGTACCTCTCTAAAACTTGTTTTGGATTTTTCACTGTCAAAAAAGAATAACAAGAAAAAAAGAATTACACAAGGCAGTAGTGCAGAGTAGTGGTTGGGGCCCTGGACTAGTAACTGGAAGGTTTGAATCCCAGGTGAAGCACTGCTGTTGTACCATTGAGCAAGGTATTTCACTGAGAATGCTCTAGTAAAAACACCCAGCTGTATACATGGGTACAGATATAAGTTTCTTTTGATAAAAGTGTCATCTAAATAAATTAATAATACAATTATTAATTAATAATAATAATAATGCTTCACTAGTTATATAAGCAATTAGATTAAATGTTAAGTGTACAAAACATGCACAAGTGTCCTGCTGGTACCTTAAGAGTATGAATAATCTAATCACTGCTTATTATTTATGCCATCATCATTTCTTTGATAGACAGAACATGGAAGTCTGGTTGAATGTATTTTTAATTCTACATGCAAGAATAGGTATATATTTAAAAAAATGTAATTTTCAATATTAACTGCAATTCTCATGGACATGAACATTTATCAACTATTTGACATAGAGTAACAATTTATAACTACAATTACTATGTAGGAAAAACACTAATAAATACTATGATAAGCATCAAATAATGCATATGTCCATATTCATGTACAATATGAATGTTTTTGAATAGTACATTTTGTGTGTACATGCAAATATTTTCTGTTATGCATCCCTACACAAGCAAGGATATTTCTTGTGAACCTTAAACCCCATTCTGTCCACTCAATGTACATTTTATTTATAACATTAGATACCTACCCCTTTGCCTCAGTACTTCCTTTTCAATTTTGCTTGTTTCTTGCCTTTTTGCATTTACTTGACTTCTTGCTGTGTTTTACATCACTAGATCCATCACTTTCATCTTCACTTGAAACACTGGATTCTTCACTTGAACTGGTGTCATCTGAGCTGATTACTGTAAAAGAATCCCTTCTATTCTTCTTCCCAGGTCCTGTAACAATAAAATATGCAGATTTTAAATAAGACAAGTTAAAACCCTTTTACCGTATCTATGTTTCAATAAAAAAAGCTGCAAATCCTCCCCAAATGTATTATTTATTAATTTTAGTCTTTATGCAAAATGATTTATAAAATGTTTAACAAACAATTAAAAATGCAATATAACTGAGTTACAATGCATAGTTTACTTTGATAAAGCACAACTTTTGCCAAAGATCTACGGGAATTACATTAGATTAAAAAAAAACAGAACATAATTAGTCTCTGTGGACGTAGAGCATTCAAGCTGTTTGTGAAGGAAGTCTCGTTCCATCTTCAGGTCATCTATCACTGATTTTATCATGGTATTCTCTACACTTAGTGCTGCCACTTCTGCTTTTAAATCCTAATACAACTTGGCTTTTCAGTCTAAAATTGTACGTGTTTGATTTCATAATATGAATAATAGTGTATGCAGTATACAGCGTTACTGATACATATCATTGAACAATATCTTGGGACCTGCGTCATAGGGTGACGTATGGGAAAACATAAAAAGCAGCCAGCACAGCGTACCATCTGTTTCCGTACTGCCCAAAACAGACATAAATAGCCATCACGATCCACAGTGATTTGTGTCATTAATACATCTAATTGTTAACATTTCTATTGCTACAGTAGTATTTTACAGTGTAATGCTTAAAAATAATATGATGCTTTTCCGATATAAAATAATTTACCATTTTCAACTATATTTCAGGGTTTGCAGAAGGCATCGGAACAAATGTATAAAATCCATCAGAGCAAAATCATTTTTTTACTCGTTCCCATTCAAGTCTCCTCTGCTGGATGAAGTTCCTGTTCAGGTAATATTTTATGTAGTTATATGTATTGACTCAATTTTAAAAATAATTGCATAATGAAATCCATACCTGAATTTTTTAAAATTATAATAATAATTTTACCGTTATATTTATTTAGAAAGTAAGTGTTAAGGAGAATGCAACAATTTGTGGTAATTGATGAGAGCAAGTTCCATCATCACAGAAAAGTAATTGTCTACCTTTATAAAATATCAATGTTTCAAGCACAAATACAGAATTGTAATATAACTTGGAAATATAATATTAATATATGGAGCATGTCAAAAAGAACGTGAAATGCACATGTGGTTCTTCATCTTAAGGATCTGTTAATACAGCAAACAATTGCTCACCAAAAATCAACAATGTTAATAACATGGTGAGATTTCCTGTCCTAAATTTTACTATTTGTCCTAACCCTTTTTGGCTTTTCTATTGTACTATTTCCTATAATTTTATATTACATTCTCATTGATTTTTTGTTTATTATTATTACATTTTTAATTAATAAACAATGCTAGAAGTTCTTCATATTGCATCAGAAGTCATACATTTGTTGTGTTCATAAAGCACAGAATGATAATTAAGGAACTGATAAAAAATATTATAAATACATAATTAAGACGTGTAAAATGTAGGCGTATATGTGAATTAAAAATGCTTTAATACTGTTTTTGCAGTACCACAAACCTGAAAAGAAGAAAGCTGGGTCTTTGGAATGCTTGGATGTAACCAAGCTTCACGGAAACCAGTAGTAAAACTTATAAAAAGCAGATCATATCAGAGATTGATACCAATAATAGTAAAATACACAAGGGTTGGATCAACTATCATAAGTGATGACTGGAAAGCCTATTTTCAAAGATTTACTGATCATGGATATACACATCACACAGTAAATCACAGCAGAATCTTTGTTGGTGGCTATACAGGTGCTCACACACAACACATTGAAAGGGCATGGGGTCAGTTTAAATCAAACATATGGAGGCTGACAGAAAAGTTACTCAAGGAACACCTTCGGGTAATTCAATGGACCTACTGGCTAACAAAAAAACACAAACATGGGTCTTTAGGTCGTCTTATTGATGACATAAGGAAACTGTATCATGTATAATTGTTTTTTGTAATTTTGAATATTATTTGTTTGAATTAGTATTAATTACTTAGTCAATTACTAATTAATCACCAATCACTGTAAAGGTATTTTTGTAATGTTGTTTTTATATGGTTTTAAAAGTGAAATCGAGTGAATGAGTAATTGATGAGATGTTTTCATTGGTGGGTTTCAAAGTTTGACAAAGTTGGTTTTGCTTGATTTTCTAACTGTGGGAATTAAATTAATTTCTAAACTAAAGTGCTGCCTTGTTTTTTAGTAGATTTTTTTTTCCCTGTTCTTTATTTGTTTTATTAATGTGCTTACAACCATGCTTCAAATGCTTAACAACCTGTTAACAAATGAAAATGTGGTTCACTTTATTTTAAGGGCCTATTCACTCTTAACTAACTCTTTATAAATATGGTTATTAACAATATCTTATTAACTGTTAACAGGCTAGTAACTGGTGTTTATTAATATATTTACTACTAGTTTGTTAATAGTTAATACTGATTTATTCATGGGCTTGCTTCTAAGTCCTACCACAACATTTACTCTGTAAGTTTACATCAAAGTAGGTCAATTTATTCATTGATTTATCAACTGAAAAAAGTTATAATACATCAAGTAACAAACTATTAACTGTTAACAAACGGTTAACAGGCTATTAACTAGTGTTTATTAATATATTTGCTACTCGTTTGTTAATAGTTAATAATGATTTATTCATGGGTTTACTTCTAATTCCTACCACATGTACTCCATGTATTTACATCAAAGTATATATCAAGTAACAAACGGTATATTAAGAGTCAACAAACTATTAACATGCTAGTAACTAATGTTTATTAATGTATTTACTAATAGTTTGTTAATAGTTCATAGGTGCCCTTAAAATAAAGCATGACCAAAAAACTACTTAAACATACTTTCTGATGCTGGTCTTGAGACAAGGGAAATCGTGTCTGTGGCAGGACACCGTAATTAAGGCTCAATTCGCAGTTACTAGACAGCAAATCAACAGAAAAGACATGATTGGTCCACAATTCTGTCATCGGCTGGATCCAAACAACACCCTCAAAAATAGCCAGTCAAATTCCCAACCCTGTTTCAGGTCTTTCAGCACCAGTCAATCCATTTGCTGCCTGCTTGAATGAAAGCCCCCAGCCTCCAACAACAAGTTTCGAGTCAGACTCAATTAAACAACATGGACTGTTCAACAATTGTACATATCGAGATAAATTAAAGTAAGAAAGAGTAAGACCCCAATAAATACATATGTTAGCAATAATAATAATTTTTTTAATAATAATAATAATAATAATAATAATAATATAATAATAATAATAATAATAATAATAATAATAATAATGTTTTCTCTACATGGATGTTGTTTTTCTATTCTAATTATGCTGGGGACTATTTTCCTCAGCGGAATGTTAACTGGCAAAATATCAAGTTCAACGTAAATATAGGTTTTAAAGTTTTTTTTTTTTTTTTAAAGAAAAACAAAGAAATAAATTGTTTTCTAATAGCGATAGAGCCCTCTACCGTATGGTAGATGAATCATAATTCCAGTCACGGTCATCTACCACATGGCAGAGCCCACATCGACGGGCTCTATAACTTAATTACAACATGTAAAAGTTAGTGTCTTAACTGCTATGCAAAACAGTTAGGCTTGTCAGCGTTCCTGGTTATAGAGCCTTTAACCTCATCTCATCTAACCGACATGGATCAGAATCCAGTGTATCATACAACAAATACACTACACTAGCCTCCTTTGCAATTAAACTGTGTATACTTGTGTGGTTGTTTATTACTCTTTAAAGTGTTACTGCAATGTTCGGTATGCATTGGGGTGAAATGGGGTGTAAAGGTATCACAAGCGTGATAGTGAAATTAACACTCACATGAATTGTTTGGCAGGGCCACTTTGAAATTGCACAGGGCCAAAATGGTAGTCGTGTAAAACTTGTGACATTGGTCGGAAATTTTGTACACAACATCCGTTTTGACCAAGCCTATTTTGGAGCTGACACAACCCATTTATAAATCCCAGAAAGATCAGACTAGCTGGCTACAGTAAGTGGAGTTTACCTTTTAGGTTCACATAATGCAATTACACTTGCATTGTCAGTCACTTTCTAGATTGATTTCAATATCTTGCTTTTTACTTTAAAAGCCACGTCTGGTGTAGCCCCACTAAACCCACCCTTTAAATGGGACACACCCTAAAAATATACTCAGTACACATCCAGTGTGAAAGAGAAATGGTCTGAGTATGTTTCCCCTGGAAAGAGCTGCACTTGGTAAGTGCACTGTATTCAGTGCATTTATAAGGGCACCCAGTGTGAAAAGGCCCTAAAACACAACATTGCCCCTGATTTTTTCCAGACTAAGTAAGTACTGGAATCATAGATAAAATAAAAACATTAAAAAAAAATACTTTTAAAGTTTTTATTATTACTATAATTACTGTATTATTAGAATGAGCACTGCTTCCCCACCAATTCAGAACCACTGCTATGGGCAACCAATTTGTAAATTAATTTTTATAGCCACAGCAGTCAACATTTATCTAAGATTTTTTTCAAGCTTTTGGATTTTTTAATATTCTGGTGAGAACATTTTCTATTTTAACACTTCACAGACAGAATCAATGACACCTTTACTACATTCACTGACAAAAAGACTATTTTAAAGTATGCAGCTGATAACGTTGGGTCATGCCCCCAATTTACTTTTCGGTGATAGGAGTTTTTGAGTTATATACATTAAAAATCTTTACATTTGTGGTTGTTTTATGGTCAAGCCAGCCAGTGAAATGTACACTCTCTGTACTCATTGATTGACAGTTATACCACATACCTATATACAGAACACAATATGTTGCTCAATAGCAAAACACATAAAAAATACATCTCGAGACACTCAACTTAAATCATGTGGGATCATCATATGTTGAAATGAGATTGTGGGTGAAGTGATTGACAATCACATTCTTTTATCAAATGTTTATTATACATTATTTTGTGGTGGGAGTAGGGAATTTGTTTAAAAACTTTTGGTGAACTTTATTCCATGGAATGCTAGAATGATTTAAAACACAAATACATTCAGTTTTTGCTCTTGGTAATGGTTGAGGGGATTCAAATCTACAGTTATATAATATAGGATAAATGGCATACTTATTGATTTTTAAGGGGCAGGGGAATGTCTGTTTAAATAATAGTCGTTCCTTATGATATGGGACTGTTGGTAAAAATAAACAACATTTATTTGCTTATAAATCAGATTAGGCTGTAAAAATAAGATTTAGTGTGGTGGATAGGTAGTGAAAAATCGTGGCTATTAGCTATTACATGCCACTATCCTTTAATTAAGATGAGATAACATTTTATTCCAATAGAATAAACAAGGAGGCCATGATCTTTTAACAATATATATCATAATCATTATACGACACTTCTGCATCCTCAATATCATATTGTATCTGTGTATACATTACACAGGGTAACTTACAGTATATTACTTGAAGTTTTTAACAAATTGATTCATATAATCATGATTTTTACCCAATACTGTTTCATGGATATTCTGGGCAATGGCTACTTACTTCACCAACTTTCCCTATTATACTCTCACAAGTCATTTTCTGACTGACATTTTCCAGTCATGGATTACCCGTTTGAATCAGTAATCACATGAAATGCCAGGGCCACTTTGGTTGAACATAAATGGTATTATCAGACTGCTACATTACAAGCCAACAGAAATAATGCACTACATTATTGTAGAGGTATTTTCCAACATAATAAAAATTATCTAAAGTGAAATGGAACATGAACCCTTTTCTACAGGGGTGAACTTATGCCAATACCAATAACCTACAGAATTCTTGCAGCAATATCCATGCCAAACCACAGCTCTGAACAATAGATCAGAGATTAAGATAACACAATGTAACGAGCATGTTGATAAATCAAACAAATATTGCATTGAAAATGTGCAAAAAAATATAGGATTTTACAACATACTGTACTTCAATAAAATATAATAAATGTAGCACACTATTTCAGTTACTACAAATCAATATTGTGTTAAATACTTATATCAAATGCTTGCTTACTGTAGCACAATGTATTTAAATGAATTCTGGGCCATCTGGTTCCAAACAAAGAAACTCAAGGCTTAACCCCTGAAACAGCAGGAGTGTTTGTTGATGTTTCCTTAGACAGGTCTGTACTGCGCTCTCCCTGACTGGCTGACAGTTACTCTATTATTGTTCAGTTCACTGGTCTGTTTTCACCACCACCATGCTGCTTCTGACTAGAGAGTGACACCAGGGCTCCAGCAACCCTGGACTCTAGTACTATTATACTGTGTATCCATGAGAAATGTCGCCTCCCTCTTGAAGCTATAGATCTCACACTCTATTCTCTGTGTGTCCCTGTATGAATCTTGAGAGAGTCCAGCACTTGCCAGAAGTCTAGCAGATCAATAAAAGAGCAAGAAAACAACATTGTCTTGCTGACTGGAACCAAAACAATGCAGGTCCGTGGTGAAGACAACAGGGTCATCTTTTTTTTGTCTTTTTTCATTATGATTGTGATCCAGACAGCATATTTTCATGGGGCGTAGTGGATCTTAATTCATTTAAATGGTTTCCTTTCTTTGGTCCTGGTTCAAAGGGTGTCTGGTATATTGATTTTTGTAGCTGTTAAACAAGATGGCATGTTATTGCCGCTATTGTTTTCTTGTACAATAATGAAAAAAATGACATTGTGGAAAAATATGTTATGTGGTTGTAAACCACTTATTTCAGTTGACTCTCGTAAGTTTTACTTGGTTAGTCAATACTCTTTGATGTATTGCCTAGTAAACTTGTGTGAGCTCAGAGGTCAAACTTTAATCAAACACAGTAGCATAAAAAATATTAATATACAGTACTATTGTAAATATATAAATTGTGTTTGAAGCAACCCCATGAAATGTTCTTTCGATGTTACCCATGCATTGTATACTGGAAATAAGCATGTATGATGAATTACCATTGTAAAATAATATGTTGTTTTATGTTGAACACATTTTATGCAGAGAATAAGACTATAAAATGGCTTGGATAAATTAAGTGCTGTGATTGGCTGAACAAGACCACATGACCGTGACTATGACATCATAGACCAACTTAACTGACCTATTAATATTACTACGCCTTAATAGTAACAATCATGTAAACAGTGTTTCTGTAGGTAGAAAATGCCAACATACAACTGAAACAGTATTTAAATTACTCAACGGTCTGTTTTATTTTCATCAGTTTTATCTGAATTACAGAAAAACTGACAAATATACTTTGGGATTATTTAGTCAGAGAACAGAACAAAAAAAACTCAGTAGTCACAGTAACACTATTCAACAGCCATCTGAGAAATCACCACACAAGTCTCAATCAGCATGTAATATACTGTATATGCAGCAGCGGCATCTACTTATTAAACTAAATATTGCCTTATAAAACTGACTAGCTAGTATGCAATGTTTAAACTCGACACCACAGATACATCTCACCACTACACTCTGATTTCAGAAACATATTTAAAACACAATTAAAATCTCTCCTGCTCTCTGCTAACACACAGACACAATAAAAAAGCATTGAGGGTGTCTTAAATTCGAATAAATAAATATAAAATAATAAATAAATATTTTCATTTGGAAAAGAGAGGCAGAAAACCAGTGCTTGGATAGCTGCAGCTGGGATCTGCAAGCAGAAGCATGAGGCGGGGTGCGTCAGAGAGACGAAACCAGGAGGAGAGGAGCAGTGGATGTTACAGTGGCTAAAAGGCAGACGGTCAAAGCTTGCAATTTAATTATTTCTTTATATTGCCATGCAAGCATATGTATTTTCTAGTCTGTTTGATAAATTGCGGAGAAGATCATTGACTACACTTGTGTTTTATTGCATATGTATGTAACTTCCTGTCTTAGGTGCCTTGTTGATAGAAGCACTAGTTGCACAAGTACGAGTGACTTTATATGTATGGAAGTACTTGTTTAGTGAAAGCAACTTGCACTTTAGTTAGACGATGCTGATTATATAAGTATATTTAACCCTTGGTCTTTTCCCGTGTAGCCGAATTTCTATTATATTGGTATTAGTTTTAAATAGTATAGAATTCTAGTTGTTGTTTTATCTATGAATGTAATGTATAGGGTTAACTAATGATTTTAGTGTTTTAATACTATTTTTAGGGATACTTCACTTGTTTATGTATTTTGATGTGTCTATGTTTATCAATGATAAATTGCTTTAGTATTTATTAGACACAGTCTCCCTAAACTGGAGTAAGCATTTTAATTGTACTATGTGTCCTTCTTTTATCCCAAGTTGGAGGGCCAGAGTGGGGACAACTATCCCCCAATATGTGAGGTGGCATCGGACCATCGCTGGTGTGATTTGTGCAGCGCAAACCCTACGTTGTTTGAATGCTGACCGGTGGAGGGGTATCAGAAACGCCAATGGAGGACTGTCCGTCTAGACCACCTTAATCTGGAGGTTGGGCTCGGTGGCGGAGTGGCGCCCCCTGTTGTGGGTGAGGAAAATTTGAATAAACAAATTGCTAAATTGGGGGAACAGGAGATTGGAACCACATCCGGTACCAATGACCTGGCTAGGAGAACCGGTTAGTAGAAACTGTAGTTTAACTGCTGCTTAGTTATTTATGTCCCTTTTTATCATTGCTATATACCAAATAAACATAATTGACTACTTACCTGATTGTCTTGTTTGGTGTGTTTTGATGCTGGTCCCCTCTGTGAATGCCTCGAACCTGTGTGACCAAAGAAAGTGGGTTAAATAAAATGATAGTGTCCTGTTGCTATTCGCACATGACGGACTACATTTTATAGCGCCTGAGGGTGTTGGACCATAGTCCTCCTTAGGGGACTAATCCTTTGCGGTCCATTTATTCAGTGCCTGTCAGACGCATCAGGTCCAATTTATATTACACGCGCTATTTAAAAGTGTTTTTTTTTTTTTTTTTTTTTCACATTAAAATAGGTTTAAAAGGCACTGCATATCAACAGGACACTCAGTACTGCATCTCCAGCCCCACCCACCCCTTGTTCATTGTATTCGGCTCAACACCTCAACATAGCCGTGCATACTGATAAATCATCTCCTGATCACTCGTTTTATCACCAAACTCCTCAATAATGCGATCCAAGTCATTATTTTATTACTATAACATCTCAAAAAGCTTGGAAAATGCCCGTAATATTCTTTGAGCATTGGATGCAGAAGCAGCTATCTTGTTTGTTTATGTCTGTGGTGCAGGGGCTATGCGTATTGCTCAGATCCGCCCCATTTCTTTTCGGTTTCTCTCAGCTCCTATTGGTCTCACTCGACCACTGAAAGGTTTTCTCGGCTTTTTCCAGAGAAAAAACGATTAGAAACCTGTACTTGATGACTTTTTGATGATGATGGACAGAGTCCGACATTGTCACATTTTCTGGATAAAAACCCCACTGTTGAAGGATCATTGGTAAGGCTGTGAATCTGAAGGAAAATAAAGACCAAAGAGCATTCTACAGAAGTTAGAGATAAAGTAATACATACATAGATTAGGGAAAGGGTACACAATAATATCCAAGTGTTTGGACATCCCAGTGAGCACAGTTGGATCAATAATCAGGAAGTGGAAGCTGCATCACACCACCCAGGCACTGCCAAGAAAAGGCTGTCTCTCAAAACTCAAGTTGAAACAAGAAGGAGTCTTGTGAGAGAAGCCACAGAGAGGCCAACAATCACTTTGAAGGAGCTAAAGAGTTCAGTGGCTGGGAGTGGAGTAATGGTGCACCAGTCAACCATATCAAGAGCTCTGCATAACACTGGCCTGTATGGGAGGGTGGCAAGAAAGAAGCCGTTACTCAAAAAGCACGTCTGGAGTTTGCCAGAAAGCATGAGAGCGACCCAGCTGCGATGTGGGAAAAGGTTTTGTGGTCAGATGAGACCAAGATAGAGCATTTTGGCCAAAACTCAAAGTGCTATGTGTGGCGCAAACCTAACACTGCCCATGCCTAAAGACACACCATCCCTACAGTGAAGTATGGTGGTGGCAGCATCATGCTATGGGGATGCTTCTCATCAGCAGAGACTGGGCTTCCTGTTACAATTGAAGGAAGAATGGATGGAGCAAAATACAGGAAAATACTGCAAGAGAATCTGCTTCAGTCCGCTAAAAAACTGAAGCTTGGGAGGAAATTAACCTTTTAGCAGGACAATGATCCCAAGCACAAGGCCAAAGCAACATTGGGGTGGCTCAAGAACAAAAAGGTGAATGTCCTACAGTGGCCCAGTCAAAGTCCTGATCTCAATCCCATTGAGAATCTGTGACACTATTTGAAAATTGTGGTCCACAAGCGTCGTCCAACCAACCTGAACAACCTGGAACAAATCTGCCAAGAAGAATAGGCCAAAATCATTCTTAGACTGTGTGCAAAGCTGGTATATACTTACCCCAAAAGACTTTGGCTGTTATTGCAGCCAAAGATGGCTCTACCAAATATTAATGTGTGGGGGTTCAATACTTATGCATGCAAGATATTTCAGTTTTTTTTTATTTTTCTTAAAAATATTTCTCAACATAAAACCAATGTCACCTTACAATAATTGATTTTGAGTTTAAGTGTTTTAAAATAAAATATCGAACAGAACGAAATTTCAAAGTACCATTTGTAATTCAGTAATATGAGATAATTGGTCAGGGGTCTGAATACTTTTGCAAGACACTGAAAATATATAAATATATATATGCTTCGGTTTTTCAGATGTTTATGTAACATACTCAATATTTTATTTTATTTTTTTAATTATTACATCCGAATATTATCTTTTCGTTATACTATTTACAGTGTTTTGAATACAGCCATCAGAAAGACTGCTGTGGGGCTTGTAGGTATGAGTATATCGCCAGTCCTTCTAGTATTAAAACTAGACCTGCTGAGATTTCGGGCTACGTACAACCGCCGTACCCGCAAAGTGTTTTTTAAAATGGCTTTGATATGAAAATGAAAAACAATCGGACACAACTTTCATTTTTTTTATTTAGGAACATCATACTTAACATTTTCAGAGCAGAAACACTTTATTTACATTGAAAATTAAACTTTTTTTTTTTCTTTTTTTCATAAACATGAAAAACTGTAGTAAAATGAACATTAATTTATAAACTTCTGTGTAAACAGGTGTAGAAAGTTTTATGCACACGTAAAATTATAAAACAAATAACTAGTTATAAAAATAGACTAAAACAAAAACATAAAATAACATGCAACATAAAAGCGCTTTGAGTAAAACAGAGTTCAAAGGCTGTCTTTCTGTTTAGAGTTCTATTTACAGCTTTCTCAGTACAATCTACGCAGAAAACACACTTTTTAACTGTATAGACTTGCCTTTTCAAAACGGACGAGGACATCAAAAGTTCTGTTTTTATAGCATTTAGCAACCTGGCATTGTGCCAGTGGGCACAGCGCTGGCTGAAGGTTGAGGAGCATTTGTCAGACAGCTTTCGTGTCTCTTATCAAAATGTTTCTGCCGTAGCTCCAGGGCTAGCTACAAAATGATGTCCCTTTGAATGATTGTGTTGCCAGTGCACTCCTTGTACAAAACCAAGATGTTGATGGCTGCCAGGTCCAAAACATAAAAAAAAAACAGCCACAGGCCACCTGAAAATACCACCTTTGACAGAATACAGCCGTGCCATTTGATCCAGTATAACCAAACCATACTTCATTGCATTGTAAAATGCAACAGTCACTGGCTTTCGTTTAGTATCAGTCCCTATGGTCTCTGATCTGTGCAGGGATTTTTTGCAGCCTCACATTCAGGGTGGCACAGAGAAATGTAGTGTAAATAATATTAATAATATATAATGTGTAGAATGACTTTCATCAGTGTTTCAAGCACTCAACGGGATTATAAGAAGTTATTTCACAATGACATTGATTTTATTACAAAACTCAGACTAAATTGTCAGCTATATTGTATTGATTTCAATATGCCGCATAAACTGTGGGTCTGGCGGTTGAAGAAGCAAGTGCTTATAATGTATTCATTTTTACGATGCTGCAGCTGAAACAATGTATGGGTATTTAATTCAAATATTTAGCAACAATAAAGAACAGACATGAACGAGAGATTCACATACGCAGAGATATTTCAATTTGAATTGCAAAAGCCATTCAAAAAGTGGCTATGATGGTGCTAGTGTTAAGTGATAAACCTGCAGTATTTCTAAAAGATGGTATCTTCTTGCACCATTTTTTAAACTCATCAAAAGTCTAGTGTGCTGTAGCTTAGAAACTTACTAGTAACCCTTTACAAAGGAGCTACAATATGCTTTTGAATCTGTTCAGTTTCATAGATATTCAATTTGTATAGCTCTGGTTATAAGAACATACAAACATAAGAAAGTTTACAAATGAGAGGAGGCCATTCGGCACATCTTGCTCGTTTGTTTTTTTTTTTTTAGCTTATTGATCCCAGAATCTCATTAAGCAGCTTCTTTAAGGATCCCAGGGTGTCAGCTTCAACAACATTACTGGGGAGTTGGTTCCAGACCCTCAAAATTCTATGTGTAAAAAAGTGTCTCCTATTTTCTGTTCTGAATGCCCCTTTGTCTAATCTCCATTTGTGACCCCTGGTCCTTGTTTCTTTTTTCAGGCTGAAAAAGTCCCTCGGGTCGACACTGTCAATACCTTTTAGAATTTTGAATGCTTGAGTCAGGACACATAGTCCATAGTAGTCTTCTTTGTTCTAGACTGAATAGATTAAATTCTTTTAGCCTATCTGCATATGACATGCCTTTTAAGCCCGGAATAATTCTGGTCGCTCTTCTTTGCACTCTTTATAGAGAAACAATATCCTTTTTGTAGCGAGGTGACCAGAACTGAACACAATATTCTAGATGATGTCTTATTAATGCATTGTACAGTTTTAACATTACTTCCCTTGATTTAAATTCAGCATTTTTCACAATATATCCGAGCATGTTGTTGGCCTTTTTTATAGCTTCCCCACATTGTCTAGATGAAGACCTTTCTGGGTAGTTATTGAGCAGACTAAAAAAATCTACTGCAAGTTGAACAAACTAGTCATCAGAATTATCCTCTCTAATTGTTTTTCTTAGTGTCCATTATATTTCTTAAATTGATGGATATAATTTACCAACATAGTCAAATTTAATTATTTGCCAACTTCCTCAGTGTATTGTATACATGTGCAACACCAACACCATACAGAATATATTGTATTAAACCTGACTCTTTCTCTTTAGAGGAAACTAAAATGCAACATTCAGCTAAGGCAGGGCTCATTACCAGCTGTCCCTGATATTAATATTCAGAAACAGAAACCTTGTAAATTTGAACTTTTTAATCAAACTGGACAGGTCTAGTGATGAGAACAATTCCTTGTTTGGGGAGGGGAAATTTCAAAGCCTGTGAGGTACTGTATATTGAAACATTGAGAGCAGCAGTGCTTATCTTTGTCTTTTAGAAATGGAGATACAATTATTTGTATTATTTTTTTAATTTTCTCTCAATGTGGAATTTCTAATTATTATTCAACCTGGCTCAACACAGGGGCCCGAACTAACTCAGGAGAGACGAAGTCGGACACTCAAGTCTTTCGAAATGAGTGTAGACCATGCAGTCTTGAATTGCGTACAGCCCGGCCTGCAGGCGCCCAGACAGCCACAGAGGTTGCTGGTGTGTGGTGTACCAAGGACTCCCCAGCCAACCTAAGCCCTACCTCACCCAGGCAGCGCTTGACCAATTGTGTGCCTGTACGTGGTCGGCAGTGGCAGCTTGGATTCGAAGCGACGATCTCCAGGCTATAGGATGCATCCTTCAGACTGGAGGAGTGCCTTTACTGGATGCACTATTCGGGAGCCCTCTGATTGTGGTTGAATGCTTTCAGACCTGACAAGACGAGAAACCATCACAAACAAGACATTGAAATCACCTGCATTTCATGCTATGTTGTTAGACGGTATTATTTGACATGTAATCAACAATGCACTTTTATAGCAAAAGACAGAAAAAGGGTTTGTCTTAGCATATACTAACATGTACCAATGAAGTAATTGACTAAATTAATTAGCTGACAAATTAATAGAACACTGCTAAGGGTGGACATTAGCTCAGCTAGGTAACCTGTGAGCTCACTGACCAGAAAAGGTCAACGTGGGAGTGAAATTGAGCATTTCAGAATACTGCATGTAGCTCTATTTTTGGATAAAATGGATAGCGTCCAGTAAGCCTAACTCATACTGTATGTAGAGAAAAATAAATAAAAAACGCTATCCCCACATACAAATGACTGTCCACTATCTATATTATAGACAATTTAGAGATAGATAATCCATCACCAGGAAAAATGAATGTACTATTTAGTAAGGAATGTATCCTTTTCAAACCCAGAGGACCCTTTAATAAAAAAACAAATCTGAGATGGTAAGAATTGACAAAATCACAAAGCCATGAGACAAACAATACTGATACCTGATCTACTTTTACACAGTTGATTCTGAAACTGTTATTTTGTATGGGGATTTTATAATTATTAACTCACAATTACCAGTTGCAGAGGGGGCTGAAAGGGGCATTGAGACGCAGTAAGAAAATATAATAGCACACAGACTTATTTGTTCTTACTAGCACACAGTGCGTCAATAACAATGTGTATAATACAATGGATAATTTATGTATATATTTTCTTTTAATATTCTAATATTAACTTTAATATATATTTTGTACATGAAGTCCCATTAACCTCTAGTATGCCTGGGGATAAGGGTAACTTGGTGAACATTAGTAGAAGTACTGACAATAACAGTCAAAGCACAGGCAAGCATAGGAGAATTATAAATCACAATGAAAGCATAATATAACCATGCTTAGAGAAGAGTAAACTCTTACTCTAGCCTGATCTTATCCTAACCTTGAGTTTTCTTAAATATAAAGTTCAAGGCAGTCCTCTCAGTCAGTTTTCAAGGTTTTATCTTTCTTTTACACACCACTTTACAGTGACCTTCAAAGTGCTACATGTAAATTAATGTTATTGTTGAAAATACATTTACTGACACTGAATTACAGTTTCATTTGAAGAACGTTAAAATGTTATATATTGTTCAAATAAACTCCCCCAATAAGAAATGACACTGCAGGTCTGACTCTGAACAATTTTAGTTGTTTCATATGTTGCATAGCAACAGAAAGATATTCTTATTTGATGAAAAGTGTGAACTGTGAATCAAGCTGATTCCCAGGAAATAGGTAACAATCTTTTTTACAAAAGATTTAGCTTCAAAAAGTAAGTTAAAGAACTATTAAAATAACACGGTTTGTATTTTCCCCCATGTGCAAACTGTAGGTAAACTGCCCACTCCATAGGAAATGAATTAGATGTGCAGTTTGCCCACAGGGAAAATCAGGACCCATGTCTCTGCAACACTGTTTTGCTTTGCGTTTGTCAATGATAGTCAATATAGCACCTATGAGTTAATTAACCAGAAAATATTGCCCAGTGGAACAATGATTTCTCCTAATTTAAGTAACCTGTGGAAAAGGTGGGGATGGGCAAATTTAATGTCATCTAGCATTTGAAGTAACAAAATTTTAAAAAATGCTATACAACCCACAAAAATAACACAAATGCATACTATATTTAGGCTTCTGTTTTTCTGTGTTTATTTTAAGCTATTTTCGAGTTTTATGTAGATCACCTGTAATATTTTGGGGTGGGGGGTGGGGGGGCGTTTGCTTTTTATATACTGTATGAGAGTATTGCTTTTGGTAAAATTCCTGGGCAGTTTTTCTTGGCACAATATGTATTGTAACTGAACAGTACTTGCAAACTCGTACCTTGTCTTCTACAACTAAATCCTTAAGGTCACAGGCATATTGCGGAGCGACGGAGAGAGAAACATATTTATCATATCAACCTCTTAAAGCCTTGGTTGCAACCAGAGGCGTTGTTAGTGGTGCATGCAGACTCGAGTAGCCCATCATCACATTAATATTGAGCCGGGGGCGCTAGTTCGCCAGAGGCCGTACCGTATACCTGAACGTAAAATAAAAGTGGAAATTGACAAAACGCTGAGACTGGTGGTAATAGAAGAGTCCCAAAGTGACTGGAACAGTCTGATCGTTTTAGTCGATAGGCCAGACGGGTCAACTCAATTATGCATTGATTTCAGACGAATCAATGAGAAATCGAAATTTGATGCTTACCCGATGCCCCGGGTAGATGAGTTGCTGGAGCATCTAGGCACAGCTCATTTTATGACGACACTGGATTTAACGAAGAGGTACTGGGAGATACCCCTGACTCTGGAATCTAGAGAGAGGACGGTGTTTTCGACTCCCTTCAGGTTGTACGAATTTAGGACTATGCCCTTTGGGTTGCACGGAGCAACCGCCACTTTCCAGAGGATGATGGGTCGCATCTTGCGGCCCCATTAGCAGTACACAGCTGCTTACATAGATGATGTGGTTATCCACAGTGAGGATTGGCCGAGTCATCTGTGTAAGGTGACGGCAGTGCTGCAATCCTTGCGGGAGGCGGGGCTCACTGCTAACCCAAAGAAGTGTGCCACTGGGAAGAGTGAGGTCTCGGGGCAGTGTTGTCGCAGGAGGTTCGGGGAAGTGAGCACCCAGTCCTGTACATCAGCAGGAAGCTCCTTCCTCGTGAGAAAAATTATAGCACCATCAAGAAGGAGTGTCTTGCAGTAAAATGGGCAGTTGAGTCACTCTGGTACTACCTCCTGGGACGACACTTCACCCTGGTTACAGATCATACCCCTTTAGCATGGCTTCACCGGATGAAAGACAGAAATGCCAGAATCACACAGTGGTACTTGACCTTACAGCCCTATGCCTTCAGGGTAGTCCACCGAGCAGGAAATCTTCATCAAAATGCAGACTTTTTCTCTCGGGAAGGCATGGGGGTGTAGGATTTTCAAATGAACCGGTGGTGTCATTCTGAGGGGAAGGATATGTAGCAGGGAGATCTGTGCTGACTCTGCTGGCGTGTTCACAGTACTGCAGGAAGAGGGCGGCAGTCGTCCAACAACCACCTGTGAGTCATAGCAGTGACATGGGGAGGTGGGAAAGTGGGTGTGTGGACTTTCCCCCTCTCTGAATGGCTGAGAGGTGAGTCTTGGGAGATTGCTAGCCCTATAAAAAATGCTCTGCTGTTTCCTCAGGTCTGCTCTCTTAGATATGCTGTGTGTACGGAATCGCTGGTCGAGGACAGAGAAACCAGCTGGGAGAAACACGACAACGAACAAGGCAGAGAGTGACAGCGGAGAACCCTTGGGCAGACCCCGAAGTACTGTTTAGAGCAGGCAGGGAGCCGCTAGAGTAGGTCGGTGATCTGGGTGGTGCAGGTAGCGACGACTGGGATAACACTGCCGAATGCAGTAGTTTTTGTAGTTTTATTAGTGTGTTATTTTTCCTTGTTCTTTTCACCTTCTCTTTTCATAAGCACCTGCGAGTGCACCTGCAGTGAATTCGTTTACCCAACTTAACTTTGGTATTTTCATGGTGCTGTCTATCATTGTTGATAGGCAGCCCACAGACAACAGTGCCTTCTGCCGGTGAAAAATAAGAACTGTCCTAAAAATAAAACTGGGCACCTGGGTGGTGTTCCAAGTACAACTGTTCTGTCTCGTGTGTCAGTGAATTACCCACCACCCTTCCACAGTTACATTTTTATTTATTTTATTTTATTTATTTAACCAACACGTATTCAATCTGCGCTTAAACACATTAACTGAAATAACACTATCTACTTTCAGTCTTCGTTGTAACTTGTTCCAGTCATTAGCTGCTGAAAACTGGAACTAGTTACGACCAAAGGCTGTACAGACATATGGTATTACCAATTTGATAAAGTCACATGATTGTAAATTATAAGAAGACAGATAAACATGCAGCAGATTATGCAAGTAGGTTGGAACTTCACCTAACAGAGTTCTATAAATTAACAGATGCCAATGCGTAGGACACCTTGTGTGCAGAGAAGGCCAATTACTTTTTAAGGGTTACATTTCTAAGGTTTACATTGCAGACTGGAAATGAAGATCATTTAGTTCAATAACACATAAGTTGTTATTGAAAGGTTAGGTGCTTTAAAAGCACAAGGTCTGGACATCCTACTTCCATTCATTTAGAGTGAGGGTACAGGTTTAATTACACACTGGCCACTTTGATATCAACTGTGTAGAAAATGATGATTACATTAACATAAAATAGTATTCAGCTTTAAGGTATTACAGGAATAAGTGTGGAGGTGGTGATAATATATAATCATACCATTTATTTAATTACATCCCTTGTGCCTTTTCTTCCCACCTGTAGGGCACCATGGTCTACTCAAATGATCTAAACAGTGACAGATTTAGATGTATTGTTTAAATCATTTAAAAACCTTCATTTTCTTTTTTTTTTTACAGACAGAAATAAACTAAACAGATGCTACCGAGATAATGTTCAGTAATCAGGATTTAACTGGTGAACAGTGCCATTATTGTTATTGTGGGTTTTTCAAATATTATTATTATTATTATTATTATTATTATTATTATTATTATTATTATTATTATTATTATTTTAAATGTGCTATTTTCCTAAAGCTAGATTTATTAATGCACTGTAACTTCTGGTACACCAGAATATAGATTCTTGATAATACTGTACTTTTTGATATAATTTAAGATACCTCCCCAATGTTTATTCTGCCTACATGGGACTGTTTTTTTTTTTTTTTTTTTTGTATACAATTAATAGAGTGTGTAAGCTTCTTGCCCTAATTACCGAGGCATGCCTACAAATAAATCACATTCCTTGATACATTATTCAATTAACAAGGGACAGGCATTGAGCTATTGACTGGCTACAGTTAATTTCATGACCAGTTAATTATTACACATATACAGTTATGCTAATTGTACCACATTACTGAGAATATACATATTTGGGAATATATAAAGGAACCTGTCTGTCAGTTCATACAGTTATGAATAAGGTATTATTTTCACATAATATATTAAAACATTTTGGACTAATAGTGTATTGCCCACATTTAATTGTTATTATTCAGTATAATAAAGTTTCAGAATTAATATGTAATGGATATTTATATATAAATAGTATCAGCTTTTTTTCTCCCTATTTTTGTATTCTTGTATGTTCCTAGCAAACAAGTGTGGCTTCATTTGTGATGAATATTTATACTTTTTATTTTTATTGATGTTGTATAAAAGATTAGATGTCATCTATGCAGTTTAGACGAGAGAACTGCCACTCGAAAGAAGAAGATTTTTAAGCACATTTTGAATGTCAGAATCTAGTAAGTACATTAATTAAAGCTGATCATACTTTAGCACTTTTTATGTTGTTAGCTTACACAGAAAAAAAAAAACTGTGTATATGATATTATAAGTTTTGTTTTTCCCTTGTCAGCAGAGAGAATATGATAATGTTGCAGCTGAGAAGTTAATAAACTAAAAAGTTTCATAGTTTGCAAACAAGGAAATCTATACATCAGGTCTCCAGGGAAGTGATTGTCAGCTGTCAGTTTCAGTTTCAGCATTGTCAAGCCTGTGGCATAAATGGGACACATAGATGTATTCGAACAAATGTTTGTTTCAAGGAAGATTTGTCTTAAGCAGTTGAAGTTCAAGTTACTTATAAAATGTTATATTTAACTTGAAATCTGCAACTGTTTAAGACCTGAAAACAAGTAAAAAGGTCTAATTAAGCAGATGACCAGTTAATGGTACAGTTAAGTAACTGAGAGCTCGGTTGGAATGAAAACCAGCAGACACAGGGGGTCCGCAGGATCAGAGTTTGAGAAGGCCTGGTGTAGAGAAACCACACACAGTACTTAAATGAGAAGAACTTGTCAAATTATTCTCAAAATGAATTCTCTGAAGAGTTTCCCTAATATTTATTCCTACGTTTACTGACATGTATTTATTAATCATATTCAGAGACAGAAAATAGGTGTCCCATCTGCAATGTAGCATTCAACAGCTGTTGAAAAACAACACAGCCCCCAAATTACAATATTTAAAGAGATTGCCATGCATACTAATGGCATCCCCAAGACTAAAAAAAAAACAGCAGCGACAGTCTAGGGCACTCACAGAAAGGGACATGTGGTTGTCTACTAAAATGAAAGAGTCCTAAACAGGGAATTAGATGCTTGTGTTGAATGTGGCTGTTATTCTAAGTAGGCAATAGGGATTTGTATATATATTTAAATTTCTTTATTAACAGCAACATCAAGCTATCTTGTAGCTGTCATCTATGATATCTTGTTTAATAGCTGTGTCTTTGACAATTTGGAAAATGACTATAAAACAGGTATATCATCACTGTGCAAGGCATACCCTACTAAGGCCTCCTCCAGGTTCCAGATTTAGCCTTTATTGCTGTCTCAAAGCCCTATGGTTTTCTGATCCTTTTTAGTAGAAGATAACAGCATTAACAGCATTGACAAGGAACTTACAACTTAACATATCATAACGAATGATGTGTTTTTTTTGTTGTTTTTTTAAATTCAAAAATGTTTAAAATGTATATTTTTGTTTGATTTCATAGAATAGCCTTAAATAGATTGCTCTCATTTATAAGATGGTTCTGGAAACTGAAGAATGTGTTTTTTCCATGGTAAAAACGAGTGCTATTTCTGTTAGTAGTTTTCTGTAATATAGTTACATTTAAACTAAAAGAAAGTTATTTGTCATTCTGCATTGACTCCGTGTTTTGGTACATATGTCAATTGAAATATTTCCTGCACTGTGATTGACGGGGAAACCATTTTTAATGAAACGGTAATGTGATGTCATTTACTGGGGCTATGCTCCCTGTATCCGGAGAATAAACAAAACAGGAAAGGGTGTCATTCTGTGCAGTCTGACAAAGAAAGAAATGCCGGGACAATTTGGGTTCATGGGTATGTAGCTGTCAAAAAGTTATACATATATTGTTGATTTTCTAGTTAAAATTAAATCTAAATTATGTTTTATGTGTTTTATGACAATAAAACAATGATAACCTGAAATAGGTCAATTTACATGGGTAAGCACATCTTAACACGAATGGCACTTTTTTTCATGCTTAACACAATGTCTTTTTTTCAGACTTATTGTGATGTGACAGTAATCGCATTTGTTTTGCGGGGTCATTGTAACGGGGGGGAGGGCGGAGTTGTTACATACGTGGGTTGTCACTGAACAATAATGAGGCAGACACAGAGCAGTGGGTGTTGACACACCACACTGGCGCGCAGAATTAATAAACACCAGTGCTGACACTAGGGATTCAGCAATGGTAGCCCTAGTGTCACATTTAATAAAGAAAACAAAACAAAACAAAAAGCTAGCACCAGTCTTTATGGCTATAGACACTTACTGAGCTATGTATAAACATGGGGCAGAGGGTGACGAGGTTTTAATATATTCATGTGTAATATGTTAATTTCCCAGTAGGTGAGCTCGGAACACAAAAAGATGAGTTGCATGAGAATCCCCAGGGGTCACCTATTGAAAACACTGCTGTCTGGACTGTAGGTTCTTCATATTTTAATACATGTAGGTCATTTGTGTCAGTCACTGTATATACTGTAAAACAACTAACAGACTGGGCACACACTGGCAAACACACACACCATAAGTCACCACTATGTAAAAAAAAGAGGTCTTCTGTATAATTATTCTTCCAAAGTAGAGTAAAAAAAAAAAAAACTTTCTTCCCAGCAACTCCTTCCCTTGTCACAATTACCCTCAGTGTTCTGTATTTACTTTGCCAGAACGAATGCCACACATTGCTGCTGGAATAAGCAAATGTCTGAATAAAAAATACAAACGTATAGTCTTAATTTTTAAATCCTTGCTGGAACACCTTGGGATAACATGTATCAACTGTCACTAACACTATTTCAACATAAAACATGATAATTCCTATGTGTGATGCATGCCATGCTTTAGGCTAGATTTTAAAAAAGTCCTTTGAGAATACAGTCCTTTACACACACACATATATATATGTGCAGGAGCTTGCAGCTTAATATAGCTACAACAATTGATTAGTAGTACTTGTTTTTCTTACCCTACCCCATTTCTGCTCTATCTCTCTATCTCTCCTAAACACATGCTCACACACATACCATGCAACCCCTGCATGCGCACACACACCATTTACACTACCATGATCCACCCCCATCAAGATCGCTACAATAATACCACTTTTAACAACCCTTTGGTGATTAATTTGAAGCAATCAAGAAAGGAACTAAATAAAGAAAGCAGGTGAAACAGACACCACTAGACTGTTGACAGCAGCTCACAGTTACGTGTCTAATTAACAAGCGCAATAGAAACAGCCAAAAACTCAAACTTGGTGGTCAGAGCTGTGTCCTGCTGAACAGATGTCTCAACAATGTAAAATAATTTGTTGCCTTTCAAATCGTTATTCATATTGTTCAGTAATACTTCATATTTATCCCCCGAGATTTTCTCTAATGAATGCAATCAAATTATATTTATATTAGCAAGAATGAGGCTATAACAGTAAGAACCCAGATAAACAAATTAGATGCTGCAATTTTCATGTTGAGATGTAATTTCCAATGTATTGTTCTACTATTACAGTCCATTACTTTTGCAGCATTGAAAGAAAATGTGAAACTGCATTGAATAAGTTGCGTAGACATAGTTAAGGTTTGAGCGAAGGTACTGTTTAAAGTCGATTTTACAGCCAGCTCAAAAGGGGGGTAAAATCCCACAAATATGCTTAAAAATGTTTATGTGGTCAGATTGGTAGGCTCAACAAACCCTGTGAACAGGGAAGCATTTAGTTGTATACTTTTTGAGATACAGAGTGGAGAGGCAATGACAGATGTTTTTCTTAGTTCTAAGACTACCATGCTGATGGTCACCCCTGGACTGGCCCTCTATCTGACAGCCAACATTGTCCTATTGGAGATGATTCAATATTTTTTTATAAATTTATTTTTTAATAGCACATTAGTTCTGAATATGCAATTGTACTTGTTGCTCAACACAGGTCTAGTAAATACTGGAAATTTAATTAAATGTATTTTGAAACAGCGCATTGCAGCATGTCATTATTTCATAAGAATACTTGGGTATCATTGGCATACAGAAGTAAATTAATCCTATTCATGAAATGAGAGCATGCATTAGTTTTAAGTGTGTAGCTATTGAAAAATAAAAGAGATGTGCCGAGTAACAAGTATAAACCACTTTCTCCTACAATTCTGACATTTTGTTCTGCGTCTGAATAGTACATGAGTGCAAAACTTATTATTTTTTAAAGCACATCTTGTTTTTCACCAAAACACTTCTGGTGGAAAAAAAATACTCAAATGTTAACAAACATTAAAGCACTGTCTGGTAAATTTCTGAGTGACAGTATTTATTTTGAATGAAATACATACTGAATAATAAAAACACATGATGTACTCTAGAAGTAAACACATACATTATTTTCTTGGGAACTACATTGGATCTCATGTATTTAACACTAGCCCTTTGCAGTCCATTTATTTAGCACTTGTCAGGCGCATCAGGTCCAATTTATTTTCACACACGCTGTTTAAAATATTTTTTCAGAGTAAAACAGGTTTAAAAGGCATTGAATTGCAAAAGGACACTCAGTACTGTATCTACAGCCAAGCCCCACCCCTTGTTTGTGGTATTTTTCACATACCTCTTTATAGACGTGCATAGTGATAAATCCTCTCCTGATCATTCATTTTTAGGGATACACCGAATGGGATTCGGCCAAATACCGAATCCATCTCTAAAGATTTGGCTGAATATCGAACCAAATACTGAATCTACAAAATCTGTCAAAAAAACTGAAGGAAACTGTTTAATATTTTTATTACGCAATGGAAATATATGTCTGAAATAAGATTTCAGTTTGAAACGTATACAATTTACCGCTAGCCCCCTCCCCCCACAATAGAAACGTCAAAATACAGAACCGTTTACCTTTACAAGAAAGGAGAGTTGAATCTTTGCTGTAACCCACTATTTTCTTTAATGACATTTCAACCTGTGTCACCTGATCTAAGAGTAGGGTTGCCAACAGGCTCCAGAATCTCGGGACACTTTAAGGAAAGTCAGGTTTTGTAACTCACCTCTCTAAACTGCAATGTATTCAGTAAAGTGAGTGTGAATTGTGTGAACCGTAGCTAAATTAATTGAAAATGTAACAAATAGAAATGTTATTTGCTGTCACAAGGTTAAATGAAAGGCAGGTTAGTGCAACGTTATCTATAATCATGGTGTTGCACTATTTTGATAGCTATTGTTTACTATAAAAAAAAAAAAAAAAAAAAATCATGCAATATGATTGATCATTGTTTACGAGGCTCTCCGGATAGAATCGCCACTACAATTAAACAATATATTTACTAATCTGCTGAAGCAATTCACACTCACTTTACATGTCGAATACATTGCAGTTTAGAAAGGTGAGTAAAAAAACCTGATCTGCCTTAGTGTCCTGAGGTTCTGGAGCTTGCTGACAACTCTATCTGAGAAACATGAGGAGCAAATTACCATGAAGAGTGACCTGAATCTCCCAGCAAAATAAAACTCACATTGATTTAAATGCACTGTGAGTGTAACACATATCAAATAGCCTACAAAATAGTTCAGTTTAATAAAACATAGCAGTTACCATATAAATTAACTTGTATTGGCACATTCAAATAGCGTAGTTTAATTTACTAAAGCATATTGGTCAACAACGTCTTGCACATCTGATAGTTCTATAACAGCATTGACAACAACATCTTTGCCTATAACAGCACAGACAAAGCAACAAAGCACAACAGTCTACAACAGTTTGCTGTTACTATATATTGCAGATTTACTGCGTAACTTTATTCCAGAAAAGTGTAATGTGAATGGGCTGTTGCATACAGTGGTATGTTTGCATTCATCAGCTGAGGGACATGTTTATTGTGTGTGCCACCAGTATTTTAGGGAGTTGATAGCTGCGACAGAGTTCAATAAACGTGTTTTTATTATTAAATACAACAGTTACATTCAACACCAGATTTATGTATTTTATTAAATAGGAACTGCACACATTGGAGGGACGTATTAAAATGGACGTGTGCCTGGATGGATATAGGATTCGGTTCACCGAATCCTAAGTATTCGGCTGAATCCAAACCCTGCCCAAAAAGTAGATATTTGGGCCGAATCTGAAACTGAATCCTGGATTTGGTGCATCCCTACTTGTTTTATCACCAAATTCCTCAATAATGCGATCCAAGTCATTATTCTTTTAATTTAACATCTCAAAAAGCTCTGCAATTGTCCGTGATATTCTTTGAGAGCTAGATGCAGAAGTAGCTATCTCCTTTGTTATGCCTGTGTTATCTCTGTAGTGGATGGGGCTATGAGATACGCCTTTTTTTTCAGATTCATTTGGCTCCTATCAGTCTCACTCAGCCATTGAAAGGTTTTCTCAGCTTTTTCCGGAGAAAAAAACAAATAGAGACCTGTCTTTTTGATGATATCAGACAGGGTCTGACAATGGACTGGAAAGGGAAAGAATGACTGGAAATATACTTATACCTAGAAGCCCTGCCTTTCTGTCGGCTGTATTCAAAACACTGTAAATAGTATAACGAAAGGAGGAACAGTCAGATGTAATTTGTTTTTTTTTTTTGTTTCTGGAAAGGGAAAGCATGTTTTTGTAGACTTGTTTTTTCGAGGAAACATCTGAACAACCAAAGCATGCATATATATATATATATATATATATATATATATATATATATATATATATATATATATATATATATATATATATATACAGTGGCTCTCAAAAGTATTCACCCCCTTGGACTTTTCCACATTTTATTTTGTTACAACATGGAATCAAAATGATTTAATTAGGAGTTTTTGCCACTGATCAACACAGAAAAGTCCATAATGTCAAAGTGAAAAATAAATGAATTACAAATACGAAACAGAAAATAATTGATTGCATAAGTATTCACCCCCTTGAGTCAATATTTGGTAGAGGCACCTTTGGCAGCAGTTACAGCCATGAGTCTATTTGGATAACTCTTTACCACCTTTGCACATCTGGACACTACAATTTTTGCCCATTGTTCTTTGCAAAATTGCTCAAGCTCCATCAAGTTGGATGGGGACCTTTAGTGAACAGCAATTTTCAACTCTTTCCACATATTCTCAATTGGATTGAGGTCCGGGCTTTGACTGGGCCACCCCAGGACATTGATCTTTTTGTTTTTAAGCAACTCCAGTGTGGCTTTGGCTGTATGTTTGGGGTCATTGTCCTGCTGGAAGATAAATCTTCTCCCAAGTCCCAGGTCTCTTGCAGATTTCAGCAGGTTTCCCTTCAGGATTTTTCTGTAGTTTGCTGCATCCATTTTGCCCTCTAGCTTTACAAGCTTTCCAGGACCTGATGCAGGGAAGCATTCTCATAGCATGATGCTGCCACCACCATGTTTCACGGTAGGGATGGTGTTCTCAGGATGATGTGTGGTGTTAGGCTTGCGCCAAACATAGCGCTTAGTGTTGAGGCCAAAAAGCTCTGTTTTGGTCTCATCAGACCATTGAATCTTCTTTCACTTGGTCTCAGAGTCTCCCACATGCCTTGTGGCAAACTCTAGCCAAGATTTCATGTGAGTTTTTTTCAACAATGGCTTTCTTTTTGCCACTCTCCCATAAAGGCCAGTTTTATGAAGCACCCGGGCTATTGTTGCCGTATGCACAGTGTCTCCCAGCTCAGCCATGGAAGTGTCGCAAATAACGTTGAATCAGCTAGGCTGGTTAGTAAAACATTGAATCCTTTTGTATGAAGAGTATCAGTAGCTAAGGCTCATGGTTCATCAACTGATTCAGATTCAGTTGTATTGAGTTTGCCCACTAATGATGATAAACAAACTACAAGTTAGGTGCCTGCTGATATGAAAAACAGTAAGTTTTAGCCCCCTACTGTATTCTGGATGAATGGCATCTCTTCTAAAGTGTCTCCATGTGAGCAGAAATAAGTGTATAGTAACAATGTGTACAGATCCAGAACTATTGTACATGGTGCAGAAGTAACCCTGACACATAAATTAAAACATAATCCTCTTATTAATTGTGTATGTAATATGTGCCAAAGCAAGTCATCAGTGACTGGGCTCAGACTTTGTCCGGCATGCAGTCATTTGGCTAAACACTGTAAAATCTTGTTTGAATGCAATGATTCTGTAGGTGTTTCTTTCTCTCATTTAAATGTAAACACAAAAAGATATTAAGAGGATTGAATGCATGAGTTGTGAAAGGGTCACTTAGTAAAATGGGCGCATCTGGGAAAATTAGAATGTGAGGAAGGTGTCCCTACTAAGCATGCACAAGTGTCTTGTAGGTACAAAGTCAAGGCCATGGCGACTCACGATGGATTCGAGAGCCTATTGTCGTGTTCACTGAGCCTACCCGAGTGGAACCTGAGACCGAAGTGGAGTCTTGCTGGGAGTGAGATGAAACCCCGGACATGGATTGGAGAATTTAAAATGAAATGTATTAATGCAATAATATGTGTTATAATCCTTTGTATTGTTTGTATAATCTTTAGTTTGGAAAATTGTGTAAGTGTGTCATCAAAAGTAACGCGTAATGCTGTTTTAATTCTTAATTGTGAAACTTATGTATTTTCTTTATATAAAATCATGCAATAGAAGCTGGTATAGTTTGATACAAGTGGACAGTTTTTAGGTAGTTTCTTATCAAGATGGGCTTGATTCCCAGAATTGAATGCTAAGTTTCTGCATCACCCTTTTTAGCCTAAGAAAATGTTGTTAAATGTTGAAATAAGGTTTGATATGCTTGCTTTTTACTATAAACTATTTGTGCGTGTAAGATCATATGCTTAACACTGCCTGTTATAATAATATACATGAAATTGTTTCTCATCAAGATAGGTTCGCATTTAAAATAGTTAGTAATCGTGTTCTATAGGGAGTAAACTGTCTAGTTTGACTCTGAGTTAAAAGATGATGCAACATAAAGGGATATTGTTTGAAAAATAAAATAAGAAGCTTAAAAAGTAATTTTAAGAAAAAGAATAGAAGATGGGTTTTAAGAAAGTGAAAACTTTATAACTTGCTGTGAGCTTGTCTTGAAGTCGTGCCAGAAAGTGAAGGGATAGTTGGCATGAAGAGCGGAGTTCTCTTATCAAACAGCGTCAAGGTTAGAGTGTCTTCTCACCATAGAAAAATTGGAAAAAACGTTGATTATTGCTGGAAATTGGAAAGCTAAGTGCACAGCTAGCGAACCGGTTTTAGCTGTTTTTTGTGCAGCTGAAAAAAATAGGAGGTCGTCCGCAGTTCAGCTGAATTTGTGCTGTTGGGAAACTCATAGGACAGAGACATTACAATCTTACACTTAAATAAAAAACAAATAGATTATCCATGAAGAGAAACACTATATTGGTAAAAACATAAGATGGAAGCTCCCTATAATATCTGTTAAGCACATGCCTGTAAAGAGAGAAGGAAAACTAATTTGAAGAATAGAATGGCATGAGGGAATATATTATTAGACATTAATACATATAATCAATATAATCATAACTAATAGTGTTGTATATATTTCAGACAACACTCATATATTCAAAATAATATTATTTTCTTTGTTTCACCTAGCTTTTTAGATAGAGGAGGGGTCGAAAAATGAGCAGGTGAGATCATGATTGGATGTGTAAACCAGGTGTCATATCTTGAAAAATTGTTGGCAAAAGGCTCTAAATTTTTTCTAAAGTTTCTGCATTGGAAATGTTAGTTATGATGTTTATGAATACAACTTTTCACTTGTATTCGATAGTATGTCTTTCATTTTCATAACGAAGCAGCTTATAAATGTATGGGTTAGTGACCTGCGTGGCGGTTAGGTAGTTCAAAAATCAGGTGGTTCTAGTGTTAATGGATGTAGACTAGTTCTAAAGTGAAAACATCACTTTAGCATAGCCTTACCTCAGTTAAAATACCTCAGGCTACAGTCAAGTTGGCTGTAAACCCTCCTAAAAAAGTGGGTAAATCAAACACTTTATTGTATTGCAAAAGGTACGACAATCCTAGCCAGGAAGACACATATCATTTGTTTGCAAATCTATACAGACTCGAAATAAAGCTGAAGGCCAGTTGGTAAACACATAAACCATATAAATGATGTAATAATATGATTTCTAATAATGGTTATGTAACCAGAACACCTGATTAATGCCCATGAAGTCTCATACTTTTTATAATTGTGAGCAAAGCAGATTAACTAATGACAGTAGCTGTATGTTTAATGGGTACAATAGTAGCACTGCATTTGAGAGCCCACCACAATACAATTGAAATAAGAGCTTTTCATCCTATAGAAATTAGTGCCACACTATAGATGCATTTGTTCAGATAAACTAAATAGATCTGGCATCCAAGGGAATCATTTACTGAATTTACGCTATACTATCATATAATGAAATATTACCTCTGAATACTCAGAGGATGTTGTTAAAATAAAATTGCAGAGCATAGTTCATGCACATGGAGCATATGCTGAGCCCTGTAAAGACTGGAAAAAAAACGCAAGTTTGCAAAATTTTGTAGGGTAAAGAAGATAAGGTATTTGGATATATTTTGCATTACTTTTTTTTTTTTTTTATTACAGTAAACGCAGTTTTATTAAATAGCCCAGTTGAATAATAAAACCAGAATCAGAACATTTTTATGTATAGGCCATTAACATAAAACATATTAATTACACAATAAGATACACATGCATTTCTTATTTTATTCCTTTAAAGTGGTGTTTTTTTTTTAGAAGACGAGGAATACAATATGGACAGCTAATGTCATTAATTAATATTTGCTGCATGCACTAAGCACACAATGTGTGACGGTAAGGAGTGAATACTCATGAATTACAATTTTGTTGAAAGTACAGTACATATATTAAATAATAAAAATGTGTTATGACAGAAGGTATTCACACATGCTTGTTTTTTGGTATGTTTTCAATGGGTTATTGTTATATTACAAGGCCCCAACAGAAGCTGTTGAAAAAAAAATAATTTACTTACGGCAACAGCATTCAAATGGCTAGAAGGAAATACGGAACTGTCACAGTAAAGGTTTGGAAACTGCGTTCCATAGGAATGCATTACAGAATGCATAGTATCTGTTAATAGGAAACAGGAGAGAGATGCTGGAGTGGTGGTCATTGCCTTTTAGGTTTGGATGACTCAATCTAAATAGACACAAGAATAAAACAATAGTTTTAATTGTGAAGAAGACGCAGTACTCTATACTGTCTTTTCATTGACATTTTTAATGATTAGACACGGTATGCCAGGGTTTTTTACCCAGTAAAATAATGTTCAGTGTATTCTTTGCTTCTAGATATCTGATTGTGGCCAGGTCTGAGATACTCAGTAGCGTAAAGCAGTATATAAAATGAACACCACCATTTTTTTTCATTTTTTTTTTTTAACAATTGCTTAATCTTTTATATAGTATCATCATTTAAATAAACTGGAACATCTTCAGACCTGACACAGGGGCTGGTTTACTAATAAGGGCAATAAATCATGATTGAATTGATTTCTCTCTGTAGCCACGGACCTAGTTAAGTCTCCATTGCATAGTCACATAATGAAACACCCACCCACCAGCAGAAAACTAATTTGGCAGAATGTAACTAATGATGCCAATAGGATGAACAGTTTGGAGTCTGCAATTAAGCCAATGATACTGATTTTGAACTGAACTGTTAAATGAGATGTGCCAAATAATTTTCACTGTTAGCAAACTGCTATGCCTTACTTTTCATTAAGCTAAACTAAATTATTTAAGTTTAATTAACTCTCTTGGTGGCATAAGATTCCTTAACAATAAATGGAACCTAAGCAAGACTTCAGTATTCTATTATTAGCACCAAATACATTTTAAAAGCATAATTTTGTGAAAATTAATAAATTATTGAAAATAAAAGCTGAAATTGGTACTTCAAGAAATTACTGTTTAAAATCCCACAAAGAAATATATATATATATATATATATATATATATATATATATATATATATATATATATATATATATATATATATATAATGGGAAACATGTTAAATATATGAATAATATATTTATAACCTCACCATATATTTTCAACATATAAAATCAATATATGGCTCACATATTTAAAATATATTACAAATGCACCAGATATTTTGAATATACATTTAAAATATATTATGTTTTTTTTTTTGCCTTCATTTGTTATATATTTAAAAAAAAACTTTATTTCTGCATACTGTTAAAATATAATAAAAATATATATTTAGCAACACATTGGTGTAAATATTTTGGAACTGAATAAAAAATACATTTAAACTAGAACCGCCTGAGTTATAGGCATACCTAGGACCTCCATGAGCCTGACAGCTGTATTAAAAACAATATAATTACAATAATGAAAGGGCAACAATCCAATTTAAGTTGTAGTTTTATCCAGCCTCGTCACATAAAGCATTTGCACAAATGACATAATGTAAATAACTGGCCATTTGAATAGAAATGTGTTAATATACATACATATTACATAAAGCACAACTGCAAAACATGATGCAAAACAACAGAAATTAGTGTTTATACAGGTACATTATTTATATACAGTACTATAGAACTGAAGCTCTGTAAATAAGCAAGAAAAAATTGAAAATAATTGGGTTTCTATACTAAAACACACATATACCAGTGTGTGTAAAATAAATAAATAAATAATAAAAAAAAACCCTACTTTTGAACAGAAATGTGCCTATATACATGTATATTATACAAAATAAGTAACATAACATTGAAAATAATTGTGTTTCTGCAGCCTACAGACAATAAAAAAGCGTGCAAATTAACTATATGAATAAATAAATGGACAACTGGGTTCATACAGATGTAGTTGAAACACAGTAACAAAAATAAATAAAGGAAATGTAGTTTACAGTCACATCGACACAACATGTTCTCAAAGAAGCCAAAGTGTTCTCCTAATCACTTTGTTTCTCCACACAATTTGGGCACAGCCAATGTCTTGTTACTATTGCATGTGTAAGCTGGAACAGAGGTTGATACCTTCAGTGCTGCTTTTCATTCTGTACAAAATATTTCTGAAGACATTTTATATTACAACAAAAACTCTGTAAATAAGTAAGACGAAATTGAAACTAAAATGGGTTTAAGTACCATACAGTCCTACAGTGATCGATCGCACTTTGTTAATTATTTTTATCTCACGTCTACAGTTCCTTTGCACTTTTCTGTACAAAATGATTTGGCTAGCTGCAATAGGCTATACAGTATATATATATATATATATATATATATATATATATATATATATATATATATATATATATATATATATATATATTCCTAGTTATTGCCTATGCATTTTTTGCAATTGGTGTCTGTGAGATACACATTATAAAGCGGTATTTCATTGTAAAGAATACAAGCGTTGATGCTGTAATGTATTGTAAAACACATGAACTGATGTACCATCCACCTGCAAGATGAAGTATGGAATTGATATTTTAGACCAGGTGGCATGGATTGACTGCAGATCCAGTTTTCTTTGCATACTTGTGTGCCAGCACTTGTATACAAGAACTTGTTAAGAAACTACAGAGTCCACAATGGACAAGACCAGACTCAACTTTCTTCCAAATGAATACTCAGTGGCTGGTCGGAGTGCAAATTGCCTTGGTGGTTTATCATGCTGCAATGTTAACACTGCTAAATAATTTTTTCTCAATGTGGAACATGAAGCGGTATTGGGAAAAGGTAGGCAAAGTTTAATTGTCGCAAGAAATTCAACACCCAAATGCACCAATACTCTCAAATTTGTCTTTTTAATGGTGTATAAATGCATACTCTTATCATTTCCTTCTCCCCTTCTCCCTCTCATCTAACATAAACCTAAAAAGGGGGGCAAAGCATCTAATAAGCAGTTGTAAACTAAAAACAATGGATTAATTGTCACAGTTCCTGCAACTCTCCAGAAAATAACCTGGAAGTTATCTATGTTAATATGGATTATAACAGAACAAAGGTTGAGTTGCTCTGTAAAATCTGTAATGTAAATTATACAATGAACCAACAACGTAAGTAAATCCCAGTACTGGCCACAAGCCAGCTTGAAAGGAACTGGGAATGACGGATACAAGACCAGTAAATAGTTCCCCTTTCTGTAAGATCTGCAACTGGGTGTCCTGGTCACCTAATTACTTATGCTGTATTTATATTAATGCCACATCAACAAGACTTAATTGATTGCTCCAGAGGTTAACATGTTTTTGTATTTGTTTTTATATTACATATTATGTAACATAATTCTGGATTGCCGTTTTTTAGGGTTGCTCATTGAGGAGTTATATTCCTATATTCAGTCGTTGGCTTTAATTTCACTATATTTCACCGACAAAACATATTTGATGTGACACAGTTGTTAAATGTCATTTACAGCCTATTTGAACGCAAATGGTGGCTATCTTTGGCTTGTACTGTGAAACATCCCAAATTAATTTAAAACTGTCTGTGTGTTTTCCTTTCAATGAGGATTGATCATTAAAAAGTTTACCTTTGATTAGTATCTGTTTTATCAACCTGTGTTTGATGAAATTAGCAGTAACATCTGCCTTCTGTATTTGACTATGTCTTGTTTTGTTTATATGACGGTAGAGGAAGATACTTCCTGCTCCTGTCTGTCATAACATGAGTGTGTGGGAGGTATTGCAGTTCAAATCTTTTCTTTTTTTTGTCACATGGTGTAGACTCAGCGATCACAGGCTAAAAAAAGACATTAGGAACCACGTGTTTTTGCAATATAGTTACTGCGCATGAAACACTGTATCTCAGACTTCTTGTGTCAGGTTTAGTTGGTGTTGAAGAGAAACTAGTCTAGTAAGTATGATCATTCGCGAAATCTTCATTTTTCTACCTTTTGTTTTTAATTTTATTCATCATCCAATTTTGTTTCCAGGTCATTTGATTTTTATCTTTCTTTACTTTGTTTTTGTTTTTTGAAATAACGATTTAGATATAAATTTATTGGATTTATTTTTTTAGGTTATACAGTATATTTTTTCACCACTTCTGTCTTCGATTTGATAACATTTTTTTTTCTCATATCCCTGTTTCATAAAATCATTTTGATTGTATACAATATATAGTTATTGGTTTTAGTTTATTTTTCTTTTGCTCCATAAATTTAAAAAAAAAAAAATTACATTCTTAGAAAAAATATATTGTACTGTCAGTTGTGAGAAGGACTGGCTTTAAAAATGTCTTCTTTTTTTAAAGAATAATTATCTCCTCTCCTCTCACAACATAATAAGATATAATTGTGTTATCTATTTTCTACTGTGACAGCATTGTACATTTCAAATAGATTATTTTTCCTATTCTGCATTTTGATTTTTTTCCCACTTTTTAATGTATTTTTTGTTGTAAACAATCTATTTTGATTAGTATTTATTGATTTATTTTAGGTTATATATTTTCTACAATTTTACAGTAATTTTTGGGAGTTGTTTTTTCAATAAATATTGAAATTGGGATAAATTGGCCTTGACACTTATTTGCGTTTTTATTATTTTATTGTTGACCTTGACGTTTTACTCAGTAAAATGGTAAGAAAGTAACTCAGTGCAGAGGCTGTTGCTGACCTCCTAATGGAGTCAGACTAAGACTCAGAGGGTGATTTTGTGCCCGATGACTCTGGTAGTGAATATGTACCGCGTGACTCTTCCTCCAGTGAGAAATCCAGCAGTAGTGAGGAAGAGGAGCCAGTATACATTGAGCCTGAGCCCCTACCTGGACCAAGGGGTGGTGGATTTCAGACACTCTACGATTGGACCCCACCTAACAACATCCAGCCTCAAATTCCACCTTTTTCTGGCACACAGGGTACCAGGGTGAGCACAACTGTCTTTTTAACAGAGGAACAAAAGCTGTTAGATTCACAGGTCCAAATATAAGGAAAAAAAGTGACTTTTACAATATGCAGTGACATTACCTCAAAATGCAGAAGGATTATGGGTAACACCCCATTGACAGACAAGGTCATGTTACCCATTTATAAATCCTTATCTTGTGCAGTTTCAGTAAATAGTAGGGGTTAAAAAGGTTATTTAGCAGAGACATATAAGATTCCCCAGAAAAGCCCAAAGTCAGAAAGGCAGATTTATTAAAAAATTGTAATAACTCAGTATTACAGCACCAGAACCGAGAATCACTCAAATTACTGCAAACATTATTATTGACTAGGGATAGTGGTATTTGAAAAAGTAGATTTACAGTTTTCCAGTGCTGACGTAAATCATACCCTGTATTGACTGTGTCAGGCACTTTCAAAGCCGGAGTACAAAGCTATATATATATATATATATATATATATATATATATATATATATATATATATATATATATATATATATATATATATATATAGTAGGTACTGCTTATTAACATCCTCTCTGTTCCTAACAAAAAGTTGCCATTAAACGAAATGATATATACTGTAGTACAACTATGGCACCGAAATAAATATGTTTTAAATGTTACAGTGTTAAAAAATGAACATGAGAAGAACAAACTACCCAAACTTAGAACAAAACAAAAAGAGAAAGCTTAAATAGTATTACACAACAGTGTACTACAATTGTCCTTCCAATGAGTAAAGGAAACATAACAAATGTGTTGTACTTACAATCAGTTTTAAAAAACACAATTTTAAAATAAGAAATTGTCCAGCCTTGTCTTCTTTTTACAATGTACCACCATCTCAATGGTAAAATCGATCGCAATTTTATGTGCAACTTCGTAGCCAGTTTCAAAGCCACGATTCTGCCTCAGTCCACCAGAAATACACAGTTGCAAAGACAGTGTCTTATAAAAGCTGCATGAAGTATGTGCATAAATCATGCAAGTGCACTCTGTAGCTCTGGCAACTAATAATAAAACTGTCAATAAGTGGAGTGCAGTTGCCAGTATTAGAATTCCATTAACATTAAAGACTATGGGACGAGACTGGTTCCTGGGAAGATGTTTCTAATAACCGGCATCTACTGTGTGTGTGTGTGTGTGTGTGTGTGTGTGTGTGTGTGTATATATATATATATATATATATATATATATATATATATATATATATATATATAGTAGCGTGCACAGGGGAAAGCAGCAGCAGGGCTGGTAGGTGACGTAATCACATAAAAGACATAAGCCTGATATACGCTCCTTGCAAAAGAGCTGACTCTTTTGTACAGCGGTATCGGCGCTATGCTTCAGTGCGAGAGGTCCCGGGTTCGTGCCCTCCCTCCACTTGTGTGTGGATTTCCTCGCCCTGGGTGATGCGCCTGCCTGCATCTACTGAGATTGTTACATTCGTGTGAGAAGTGGGATGGAACGAAAGCATTGGGGACGAACAAAGGGAGCCAGGGAGAGACCAACCTGAGCCGGCATTCCATTACTGCTCGAGTGGATGCTGGCCAAGGAAATGAACATCTTCAGAGACATGGTAGTGGGATGGGTCGGCGCACTGGATGGAAAACGGGAGCGGAGTCAAAGGGAGCATGGTGCCCGAGGCAGAATGACAGGGCTAGTCCAGGCTGAGAAGTGGAACCGGAGGGAGCACGGCACCCAAGGCAGAACGGTGGAACTCGGCCTGGTAGGGCAGCAGAGTCGGAGGGAGCACGGTATGCCAACGCTGAATGACAGGGCTCATTCAGCCAGCGGGAGATGACAGATGTACAGCACCCCTCACCCTGACAGACGGTCACAGCACGGAGGATATGACAACACAGCCAGGGGGGGGCAGGGACCAACCACCCCCAGAAGCAACTGACAGCGCCGTGACCTTGCCCAACACTTGGCGGTCGCATCCTGGGAGAGCCTGTCAGCACAGCCGGGGGATGGGACCCAAGCCCCTCCTGAAGGAGCAGACCTCGCACACAGTTCCAGGGACCAACTACAGACTGGCCAGATCGCTCGGGACTGTAACATTGTCTCTTCAAAGAGAACTTGAGGGTGGAGCTGTGTAGCGATCTGTGCTAAGTGTGTGTGTTGTCCTGTCATTCCCACTGTTTGTGTGTTACCCTGCATGAATCTTAGTAAAGAGCATTTTTTGTCTAGGCAGTGCTCGCCCGCTGCCTGGGGTATCACGTGCACAGTGCAGCTGTATGTAGATGGGGTCTGCATTGTGATTTGTGTTCAGTTCTGCCAGTCAACTGCTTGTGCAGGACTGTGTCTGAGCGACTGGTCAGTGTGTATATAGATGTGCCCTTGTGTGTGTGTGAGCCAATAGGGCAGCCCCCCCCCCCCCTAACTGTGAGCAGCTCGTCGAGGGCTGTGTTTGTGGTGTCCTTACACCTATATATATATATATATATATATATATATATATATATATATATATATATATATATATATATATATATATAAAATCACTGTTTTATTCATATTTACACATCGGTTCAGATTGATTGCTTTAGACACTCTTTTACGCACTCTTTTACTCTGGTAGCTACCTAAATGTGGCTTGTCTATGTAATTGTGCCGAACATTATTATCCTTAGTAGTAGTGGTATGAATAGTAATAGTAGTATTATTTAGTGATTACTTGAAGAATTGTAGTTTGTTGACTTGGGATTAACTTTGTTTTCTATGTCGTTGTTCTTTCTAGTCATATCTCCTTAGTATACTGTATATTGGTAGCAGCAACGTATGTTTGGAGCTAAGTACTGTAGTTAACACCACTCCACCTGGGCTTCACTCAAGTTCCTGACCACGCAAACAGAATGATGAGGAGGTTCCGAGTTTGTTTCGAGGTTACAGGCGGCCGCACCAATTTTAGGCGATGTAGTATGTTGGCTGACAGATGTGAAATGCATACATTTTTCACTACATTTTCCCAACCTTTCCACATTTAAAATGTTAATTGTGTTGTTGTCTACCAAATTTAGCAAACTGGCTGTCCCCATAATTTCAACTGTATTACAATTTAGGCCGATGTACTTTTTTTCTTTTCTGGTTGTTTGCCAATATGACAGTGCAGTGCCTACCACGCAAGCTAATAAAACAATATCAAGGAACTAATAACTACATTACGCTCTTTTTTATTACACAACAAAAAAACAATTCAGTCCCATAACATCAAGCATAACATTTTAACATCGAGAGTACTTTTCTGAATTAGACATTAGACAGTATTTTTGAAACCACCAGGGAAAATTTTGATCTAAACCATATCGAACACTTATGTCGACATCTGGAAGATTATTTGAATATTTGTATGGCACTTCTTAATGTTGTACCACGACACCTTCCAAACGGTGAAAGGTTATTACACTTATTTTCATCACTAAATGAGTTTTTTCACACAGTATTTGGTCAATTGGAGGTACCTGAAAGATAGGATGGTGAAGAACAAGGATTGGGATACAGTGCCGAGAAAAGGTATGTGAACCCCTGTGGATGAGTGCCCAGTCCCTTTGTTTATTTGTATTGTTATTATGATTTAGATTTCTATATGATGGCAAAAAGCCGTGTTTTGATGTATTGATTGGCCGAACGATCGAGACACCATCCACCAGGTTATTGTTTTTATTTAAAAACCTTGTGAGGATGCGTGACTGATCAGCTACTGAACTAGCTGACAGTCATGCATCCTTATTCAACTCGTGCAGACTATGGCCGAGGGGTAATAAGATAATTAACCCCTCATCCAGAATGTAAAAGCCTGCAGCTGTCTGCACTCAGGTGAGAATAAAGGAGTAGAGAACAGGACCGCGGAGGTAAAGAAAAGAGCTGAGGAATTACAACAATTGCTAAGCGTGCTGGCTTAACATGTGTAAATTTGTTTGGCCAACATGCTTTTTGTTTGTGTAGTTTTGTGTTTGTTTAAATCTTTTAGTTTCTATTATTATTTAATAAAACACTGAGCGCCACTGTGCCTCAGTTTCACTCGCCATTCCTTGTTTTTGTTTTGTGTTTTTTGATCCATGATATCACCGCAGCTATGCACTGCAACCACTCTGCCAAATACGGTGTACTGCATGGAATAAACACCTCCAGAAGCCGGACCAGGAAAAGCAAAGTGCATTTTTTGTTAGATTTTTTCAAAAAGTGTTTTTTTTTCTTTGTTTTGTTTTTAGAAGAAATAAATAAATAAATAAATAAAGCTGGAGCTGGAGCTGGAGAGATGGTTGCGGGGAACTGGAGGACCTCTTCGGTGGTCTGGAGGATCAAGGCTGGTGCCTTGCTTATGAAGGATATGGGCACATGGTGGTGGTCTACCCCTTCCAGGAAGAGGAGGAGGAACCAGCCTAAGAGAAGAAGGTGTGGCGAATGAGCAGGAAGAGAAGGGGGAGAGGAAAGCTCTAGCAGCCACAACAGCAACCGTAGCAATCCGGTCAGGGATGTTGGCTGGTAGACCTTTGTGAGAAACCTAGCAGTGCCTCGGCTGTGGGGCATATGAGCACATGTTGGCCATCTTCCCCATGCAGTATGAAGAGGAGGAACTAGCGCCTGAGTGGGAGGAGCCTGTGCATCCAGCGCCCGAGTGGGAGGAGCCTGTGCATCCAGTGCCCAGAAGCGAGGAGCCTGTGCATCCAGCGCCCAGAAGGGGGGAACCTGTGCATCTGGCTCCCAGAAGGGGGGAATCTGTGCAGCCACAGCCCAGGAAAGGGAGGCCCACAGGTCCAGAACCCATGTCTCCAGCAGTGGAGGAAGAATGCCTGCTGCCTCCACCACCTCTACCCGCAGGAGCAGACCTTTGCCTCCACCACCTCCACCAGCAGGAACAGAGCAGTGAGGGAGAAACATACCAGTCTCCTGCAAGTGAGAAAGAGCCCACTGGTCCCCTGCAAGTGAGAGAAAGCCAAACCACTCCCTTTCCAATGAGGGAGAGCCGCAGCAGTCCCCTGCACATGAGGGGGAGCTGCACCAGTCCCCTGCAGTAAAGGGAGACTACCTACTACTCTCGCCTCCACCGCCAGGCAACTACTCACTGTTCTTGTCTCCATAGAATGGGGGAGACTGCCCGCTGCTCCCACCTTCGCTGCCAGGAAACTACCTGCTGTTCTCTCCTCCAGCAACAGGGGGAGACTACATGCTGCTCCCATCTTCGTCGCCAGGAGACTGCCGACTGCTCTCACCTTCATCGCCAGGAGATTACACATTGCTCCCACCTCCACCGCTTCCACCGGCAGGAGCAGAGCTGCCTCTGCCTCCACCACCAGAGGGATCGCAGCAGGAGCTGCCTGTCCCACCACCACAAGAGGGAGACTGCCTGCAGCTTCCCCCTCTAACCCGATAGAAAAGACAAGGACGTGATGTTGGTGGTCCTCAGCCACCACTGCATAGTCTGCTGAGGGGATCACAGCAGAAAACCGCCCACCCGCAGCGGCCCCGAAGAGGGCCACCCCCGCCACAGCCATTGCCAGAGTGGCCAACCCCAGTACCATGACTAGTTCTAAATCCATCCCCGCCTAATGATGCCTGCCTCACTTCGCCCAAGGACGCCTGCCTTGCTTCACCCAAGGATGCCTGCCTCGCTTCGCCCGAGGATGCCTGTCCCGCATTGCCCAAGGATGCCTGCTCCGCATCGCCTGGGGTTGCCTGCTGTTCTGCATCACCTGTGGAGCCACCAGTTACAGGGTACGAGGGTGAAGGGGAGCTCCCGCTGCCACCTCTATGGCCAGGGTCTCCCCTCCCTAGGGTCCGTTCCTGCCTTAGCATCCCAAGGGTCTGCTGCTGCCATTGCCTCCTGAGGATCCACTGCTGCCATCACCTCCCGAGGGTCCGCTGCTGCCATCTCCACCTGAGGTTCTGCTGCTGCCATCGCCTGTGGTTGCCTTCTGTGCTTCACCTGGGTTCGCTGGCTCTGCTTCGCCTGTGGTCACTGGAACTACTTCACCTGGGGTCACCGGAACTGCTTAGCCAGGGATCGACGCCAGCTCTGGGGATGTGCTGGAGCTGGAGGAGCCAGCTCCATTTCCATTAATGGCTCTGCTGCCAGTTGGTAAGCTGACAGCCTTTCTGCTGTCAGCTAGGGAGCCGCTGGCTGTGAAGAGGAGGGAGGAGGTCAGGAGACCACCTTCCCCTTGCATGAACAGCTCGCTTCAGGACTTGCCACAAGATTTCGATGGGGTTTAGGTCCAGATTTTGACTAGGCCATTCTAATACAAATTTCTTCTTCTGCAGGCATTCTTTTGTAGAGCTGCTTGTATGTTTAGGATCATTGTCTTGCTGCATGACCCACTTTTGGTTCAGCTTCAGCTCACGGATGGATGGCATGACATTCTCCTCTAGATTCTTCTGATACAATGCAGAATTCATGGTTGTGTCAATGATGGCAAGCCGTCCAGGTCCTGAAGCAGCAAAGCAGCCCCAAACCATCACACTCCCACTACCATGCTTGAAAATTTGGATGAGGTTCTTCTGTTTGAACACAGTGTTTGGTTTTTGCCAAACATAGTGTTTCTCATTGAGGCCAGAAAGTTCTACCTTTGACTCGTCTGTCCAGAGAACATTGTTCCAGAAGTCTTGTGGATCATCTATATGCTCTTTGGCGAATTTCAGACAGGCAGCAATGTTCTTTTTAGAAAGCAGTGGTTTTCTCCTGGCTGTCCTTCCATGAACACTTGGGAAGGTGGGAGTTACATTTAATTGATTATCGTTTTTGATAATAATGTAATGGGCAGGAGGCAACCAATTACAGCCTGCCAAAGCGGCTAAGACACGGATTCAAACCTCAACATAAGGGGTCTCAAACTCGCGGCCTGTGGGCCACAAGTGGCCTGCACATCGCTGCAATCCAAAGTAATTTAATCTGGCCCTCATGGAGCTTCATGCGTAAAACTTGAGTATAGTTATAAAACATGTGCAGGCGATGTGCATTGTTTATGGTTAGTTCTGTTGTAATACGTTGCTACCACTTTAAGAACTGTCGCATTTGCTACCGTAAATTGACAGAGTCCTGGTTTACACAAGAGATAAGAATCAATACAGATGGACATGTGTTCGAGAGGAGCAACTGAACTGACATATTGGTGACAGTGAATGTCCAACATTTTGTGCCATAACAATTGACAAAAGATGACTGATCAGATCTAAACTTTTTTTTTTTTCTCTGTTGCATCAGCATCAGTACAAAAAAATACGAGTGGCGCTGAGACTATATGAACTACTCATCATAGCAGTCGTTTGAAAATATATCATACAGGGATCCCCAACAAACTTAAATGAGCAAAGAAATGGCTCAGTCTAAAAGAAAAATTTACCGCGAACACAGGCAATTTCAAGAAAAGTGGACAGTTGATTTCTTTTTTGTAGAGTAAAAACAGAGTGCGACATGTTTGATTTGCAAGAAAAGAGTTGAAGTTTTAAAAGAGTACAATATTAAACAGCACTATACAACCAAGCGTGCAGAGCAGTATGATAAATATTGGGGAGAAGAGAAAGAGAAAACAGCTTTGCAGTTAAAGAAAGGATTAGTGTTGCAGGATCAGCTTTTTCAGGAAGTGAAAAAAGAGTCACTGATGGTGAATTTATTAAAGACTGTATAGTCAAACTGTCTGAGATCGTATGTCCTGACAGAAGAAACGTTTTTAGCAATATTAGCCTGTCTGCAGAGCGTGTTGTTGAGCTTTCTAAAGATCTTGAGGAGCAGCTCTGCGAGAAAGGCAAAGCATTCAGTACCTACTCTATCGCCCTTGATGAGAGCATGGATTTGGTTGATATTTGTAAGAGGTGTTGATGATATCTTTTAAGTCATGGAAGAACTGCTAAGCTTGTCTACAATGCACAGCAGAACAACAGCAAGTGAGATCTTTCAAAACCTAGGGGAAGCACTAGAACGTGCTGGTCTGCAGTGGCATTAACTAGCAGGCGTAAACAGCAGATGGAGCCCCAGCAATGATTGGAATAAAGAACAGGTTGGTAGTGCTTGTGCAAAAAAAAAAAAAAAAGCAGAACAACCAGTAGCATTACACTGCACCATTCACCAGCAAGCACTGTGCAGTAAATCTTTGAAGCTCGACAACGCTATGCCCGTTGTTGTGAAGTGTGTGAACTGTATTCGCTCCAGGGGATTGGAGCACAGACAGTTTTGTTCTTTCTTGGAGGAAATTGAATCCAAATATGATGACTTGCTGTACTTCACAGAGGTGAATTGGCTAAGCAGGGGGACTGTTTTAAAGAGATTCTTTGAGTTAAAAACAGAGGTGAAAAGGTTCATGGAGGAGATTAATATTCATCTGTCAGAGTTTGAAGACACAAAATGGATGATGGATCTTGCTTTCTTTGTTGATACCCAAGAGTTGAATAACCTAAACCTGAAGCTACAAGGTTCTGGTCAGCTTGTGACAACAGTGATGATGTGAAAGCATTCACAACTAAACTGAAACTGAAAAAAAATCAGATTTCAAAGAGTAATCTTACTCATTTCCCATCATGCAAATCACTTCTGGAAGAGCTGAAAATTGAAATGCAGTTCAGTGGTGCTGAATACGCTGCAAAACTTGATCTGCCTTTGGAAGAATTTGATCAGCGGTTGCGGATTTCAGAAAGCAAAGAGTAAGCTTCCAGTTGTTTGCTGATCCATTTTTAGTTGATGTGGAAACAGCACCAAGTGATTTACAAATGGAGCTCAATGATCTTCAATGCAACACACCTTTGAAGAATAAATTCAAGGAAGCCCAAGGAGATGTCACACAGTTCTTCAAGCAGCTACCACCATCTATCCTACAGCTTTTGCAAAAGATTCAGAAAAAACATGGCTCTGTTTGGCATCACATATATTTGTGAGAAACTTTTTTTTCCAGTATGAATATAACAAGACAAATTACAGAACAAAATTATATGATACACACATTGTTGCAATCCTGAAGGTTTCAACTACTCAGTCACAGAGACCAAACTTCAACAGACTCACAGAACTGAAGCGTTGCCAGGTGTCTGGCAAACATTAAAAAGTCTTTGGCAAACCCAAATTGTAAAAAAAGTTCTATGACAGTTCAGTGTAATAATTCATGAAATAAGATTATTTAGTTTTATTTTTTTTAACCAATACCATCTTGGGTGATGTCATTGGCCCTACATTAGGATTTCAGGGTCGACATTGGCCCTCTTGTAAATTGAGTTTGAGACCCCTGCCCAACGTGAACGCCTGTCAGCCCTGTCCACTCACTCATATACGTTCTTGGGTTGCTTTGAGCTCCCTATGAGATATTCGGATACAAACAAACCTGTATAAAGCTAATTTGGTACGAATCTTATGCAAAGTTTGAAATGTACGGTAACATGGGGGGAAACGCCCCCTAATGGAAATGACATTTTATGCACACATGGTGGAAATCTGAAATTTAAAAAGTTGAAAAATAAAGTTCATAGATGAATGTACAAATGCCACATTAAAAAAACAAACAAAAGTAAATACAGATTTTTTTTTTTTTGTATTTGAACAAAATATATATTTTTTACAAGAGCCGTTTTGCCCCCCTCTTGGGGGAAGATGCCCAGGGGCATGGGGCAAGATACAAATGTTTAATTGTAAAACAATGCATATTACCTTAAATAATAAAACACAGTGCTATTAAAAAGGAATAACTTTATTTAAATCACAAATATCAAACATTTGAATTATTTCACTATATCATTTAACAGTGAATTAAAGTAGGAGGCCTAAATCAGAACTGAACAACATTTTAACATTTATATTTTTATAAATGTATCCATCCCTACTCACATTACAAAGCATATGCTTCAGTGTCAAAGTTTTTATTTCTATGGGACTTGCATTTTAAACACAAATAATTTAAACATAACAATTAACATTTTTAACATTAGTGATACGTTTTCAATGAACTGAAATGCTTCACTCTATGAGCCCACCTATGGATCCATTCTCCACCACTGACAGAATATAATTCTGTGCAGTATAAGCAGTCAATATCCTTCACCCTGCCTTCTGACATTGGTTTAGTATTGCTTTCCATTTTTTGAGGTTTGTCTTTATGTGTCTTTTTGTGGGCTGGATCATTCATTGGGTTTCCATGCAAGTTTTCTTTTTTTTTTTTTGAACTCAAGACATTTACACAAGAAAAATTTCAAATTGTGTTATTGAGTCAGAAAAAACACACTAAATTATGAGCTAGTAGGCCTCTTTGTAATATATATATATAAAGAATATTCCATACACACTATAGAAGTCCCATTGTCAGGTTCGGATTCATCTGTCACATCAGCTGCCTGGAAGTCTTCATCACTGAAGATGTTGTAGTTGCTCTTTAAAGATTTGACAAATGTACGGTACAGTGGTTGCATTCTGTGACTGCAGTGTGGTGGCAGAGTAATCATGATGACCCCATGTACTCGGGCAAGCAGCACAGCTTCCAATGTTTTATGTGAGTGGTAACCATCGAGGATGAGGTTGTGTGGTTTATCCTTTGTGCATTTAACAGTTTGTATACAATGTAAAAGCCACTCAATAAAAAGGATACTGTCTATCCATCCTGATTCGGGAACTATCCCAATTGCCCCTTGAGGTGCCCCTTTCATGAGATTCTTGCAAGGGAAGATCATCATAGGCGGCACATATTGCCCAGCTGCATTCAAACCTCCGTAATGGTAAATCCTTGTTCAGCACTCATCATTCTTCCAACTTGACGTATTCCTTTTGTTGCAACAATGCTACTTGGAGTTTGAACATTTTGTAACTATATTCCACATTCTCATAGGTGTTATACTATCATGTTTTTTTCAGTTCTTCCTCTAAAACTTAAAAAAACTGGCTAACTTTGGCTTTGTTGAAATGCTTGTAGCCTGGAGAGAGCGTATAGACAACTCAGGATGATGAGACATAAAATCATGAAACCAGTCAACACCTGCTAGCTTAGAGGTGGTGTTAAAAGGGTGTTTAACTGAGGTTAGTTCAGCTAAATCAAAAGCCAGCTTCTTTACATCTCTTGCAGTGAGTCCAACAAGAGCCTTCTCCATCATTTGAAGATATAACATTACCAGGTTTTCAAACTCTACTGGAAAAATAGACATCCTCCCTAGGTGGCATTCTCCTGGGTGTGCCACCTTCTTATTTCTGTGCTGTCTAAGAGTTTTTGCTGTCACATTGAACCTGTGTGAAGCTCCCTTAACACTTTTTCCATTCTTGATAGACTAAAGTGCATCAGCCAGGGGCTGATCACCATAGCTACCACGGTTTGATTTTCTTTTATAGCTCCTCATCTAGGCTATGTATACTGCACAAAGTTATTTTCTTTCCAGCAGCAGAGCACAGCAATAATAATAAGACACTTAGGTCAAGATATGCCAAGAAACAATTCGGATATCTGTTTTCAAAGATAAATTCTAATTTCTCTTAATTATTAGCCTTACATTAAGCACCCAAGTAAGGGTGTGTTTTAGCAGATACCGAAACCCAACCAGTGACGTGTTGAACATTTTTAATAAGCTATATCAAAACAGCAACCAGGTCAATATACTACATAACCCCAGGAGTGTCTTCCCTAGTGTATGAGGGGGCAATTTACCCCATCAATACAGACTACATGACTACATTATTACTATTATGTTTTAGGCCGAATTTCCGCATTGTATTTCACAGATAGTGAAGGTTAGGTGATAGCTGTTTTTCTTTTTCTCTTGACGCTAATAAGGCGCAATTACCCCTCACATTCAAATGTTGTGCACAAGCTTTTACTGAACTGCAATGATATTAAAATAATAACATCATGGGAAGAAGAATGCACTGAAAATGTATGGTACAATCATTGATATTTACTAGAACGATTATATTTTGTGCGCCCAATTAATCGATTGTTATTTTGAGGCTCACCTGACAACTCTAGTGTCTACTTTCACTAAAATATACTGTGTATATATATATATATATATATATATATATATATATATACAGTGGCTTGCAAAACTATTCAGACCCCTGACCAATTCTCTCATATTACTGAATTACAAATGGTACATTGAAATTTCGTTCTGTTTGATATTTTATTTTTAAACACTGAAACTCAGAATCAATTATTGTAAGGTGACATTGGTTTTATGTTGGGAAATATTTTTAAGAAAAATAAAAAACTGAAATATCTTGCTTGCATAAGTATTCAACCCCTGTGCTGTGGAAGCTCCCAGTTTGCACCGATGAAAGAAATTGCCCTAAAGAGGACACAATTACCTTACCATTGGCCACCACCTGTGAACCATTAAAGTTGCTGTCACATTTTCTGGATAAAAACCCCACTGTTGAAGGATCATTGGTAAGCCTGTGAATCTGAAGGAAAATGAAGACCAAAGAGCATTCTACAGAAATTAGAGATAAAGTAATACAAATGCATAGAATAGGGAAAGGGTACAAAATAATATCCAAGTGTTTGGATATCCCAGTGAGCACAGTTGAATCAATAATCAGGAAGTGGAAGCTGCATCACACCACCCAGGCACTGCCAAGAAAAGGCCGTCCCTCAAAACTCAGCACTCAAACAAGAAGGACTTGTGAGAGAAGCCATAGAGAGGCCAACAATCACTTTGAAGGAGCTACATAGTTCAGTGGCTGGTAGTGGAGTAATGGTGCACCAGTCAACCATATCTAGAGCTCTGCATAACACTGGTCTGTATGGGAGGGTGGCAAGAAAGAAGCCGTTACTCAAAAAGTACCATCTGAAAGCACATCTGGAGTTTGCCAGAAAGCATGAGAGTGACCCAGCTGCGATGTGGGAAAGTTTTGTGGTCAGATGAGACCAAGATAGAGTGTTTTGGCCAAAGCTCAAAGCGCTGTGTGTGGCGCAAACCTAACACTGCCCATGCCTCAAGACACACCATCCCTATAGTGAAATATGGTGGTGGCAGCATCATGCTGTGAGGATGCTTCTCATCAGCAGGGACTGGGCATCTTGTTACAATTGAATGGATGGAAAAAAATACAGGAAAATACTGCAAGAAAATTTGCTTCAGTCCACTAAAAAACTGAAGCTTGGGAGGAAATTTACCTTTCAGCAGGACAATGATCCCAAGCACAAGGCCATAAGCAACATTTGAGTGGCTCAAGAACAAAAAGGTGAATGTCCTACAGTGGCCCAGTCAAAGTCCTGATCTCAATCCCATTGAGAATCTGTGGCACTATTTGAAAATTGCGATCCACAAACATCGTCCAACCAACCTGAACAACCTGGAGCAAATCTGCCAAGAAGAATGGGCCAAAATCACTTTGACACCGTGTGTAAAGCTGGTACATACTTTCCCCAAAAGACTTAAAGCTGTTATTGCAGCGAAAGGTGGCTCTACCAAAAAATGTGTGGGGCTTGAATACTTATGCAAGCAAGATATTTCAGTTTTTATTTTTCTTAAAAATATTTCCCAAAATAAAACCAATGTCACCTTACAATAATTGATTTTGAGTTTAAGTGTTTTTTAAAAAAAAAAAAAAAATATCGAACAGAACGAAATTTCAATGTACCATTTGTAATTCAGTAATATGAGAGAATTGGTCAGGGGTCTGAATACTTTTGCAAGGCACTGTATATATATATATATATATATATATATATATATATATATATATATATATATATATATATATAGCGGGGAAATACAGTACCATAGGATGTACGAATGTGGCAAAAGCACAACAACAAAAGCAGGAACAACTTCAAACATGCCCTTCCGTACTTGGCACCCGGCGGAATTTAAAAAAAAAAAAAAACAGTAGCAGTCAACAAGCAAAGTCACTTTAATAACATACATTTTTTTTTTCCAGTGCGGCGCCCTCCCTATACTGTCTTCTGTTCCACTCTCAATAATCAGTATATAATTTCAATTTAAATTATAAATGAAATAACAGCAAAGGAATATGCATAAAGAATATCATACCCATACTGTTGTATAGTACAAAATAATTTATTTTGCAGACTATTTGAAAAATAACTGAGAATAGTTATCAGTATGTGTGTAAAGCAATTACTTTAAATGCATTGAAAGAAATACAGATGCGTCATATTTTGTAATTATGTACTGTTTCTAAGTACATTTAAATACATAAATAAAACAGGAGAAGCTTGCAGTCCCATTTTCACAGACCTAAAGGTATTATGTTTTGCATCATTATTTCTTCTACCTGTGTACTAGTTATTTTTTTCATTCTTTCAATCTTGCTCTTTTTTAAAGTCTGTAGCTTCCTTGTGTTGCAACTTGCTACTTTTTTAAATGAATAAAAAGAAAAAAATAATTGAAAAACTATAAATTGAAGGGCAGCCTTAGCATCTTCCACAGCTTTCTTTGCCACCCATTTTCTTCCAATTTTCAACAAAGGTGCTGCCTCCCTTACGCATTTGTCACGTGAATCTACTAATGTCATTTCCAGTCGGACTTCTCAACTGTTGTCAAGGAAACCTCTTACACAGTCAGTGGCCACAGCAGTCTTGGTAGTAGACCAAACTGAAAGCACCAGAGTTTCAGTTTGCCCAGTGAAACGCTGCTGTCTATGCTCTTCAACACTTCCACTGTTTGTTGCCTAACTTCTCCCACTTCTCGTGTCCTTTAAATCCCCATCATACCATCCCACTAGACTTTTCACTGGCTTCTCAGACACTGTTGGTATTGCCTCACCATTAATGTAGAACATTTTGTCTACTACTTTACCTTTTAATTATAGAGATGGTCCTTGATTTAGTGGGCTTGAATTGCATTCGTACTCTTTTAATGTTATTGGTTAATTTGCCCAATAACCGATTAGTTCTGGCTACTGTTGTAGTCATTGTTGTCATGTTATCCATGTATGCTCGAATTAGTGGTAGTCGCATTCCAGAAGCCAAATGCTCTCCTCCCACTATCCATTTTGATGCCATAATAATCACTTCCATTGCCACGGTAAAAGCCAGCAGAGAAACGGTACATCTTGCCATTATCACAACTTCTAGGCATTGCCATGTAGTGTTGAATTCTGATGTTGAAAAACTAAATTGCAAATCTCCAAAGTAGGCTTTCACTAAATTTGTTATTGTCATCGGTAGGCTGAAAAAATCTAATGCTGTCCAAAGAAGTTCATGTGGCACTGAACCATATGCATTAACCAAATCCAGGAATGTCACATGGAGCTCCTTCCTCTCCTTTTTTGCTGATTGAATTTGTTGCCAGATTACGCTGATGTGTTCTAAGCATCCTGGGAAACCTGGAATGCCCGCTTTTTCTACTGAGGTGTCAAAGAAGCAGGAAGGTTGACAATCTCTGAGCAATGATACTGAAAAAAATCTTGCCTTCTATGTTTAATAGGGAAATAGGGCAAAACTGACTCATGCTTGTAGAATCCTTTTCTTTTGGTATAAAGACTCCACCTCCTCAGTGCCATGCTCTTGGTACAACCTGTTTTTTCCATGCCACTTTCAGCAGTTTCCACAGGATTCGTAGAACTCCTGAAGCACTTTTGTACACTCTGTACGGAACTCCATTAGGCCTTGGAGATGGTGATGCCCTTGCTTTTTTCACAGCTTTCTCTACTTCTTTCCACTTATTCAGAGTCCTCCATTTGGTATTCTGGTGGATTTATAGGTGGGATGTCTGAAGGAAATGACATATGCTCCTGCCTTTTTTAATCTGTATGTTTCCTCCAAATATCTCTCCAGCTCAAACATAAATGCTTTTAGTGTGCCATTTTTTTAAATCTTCTCTACAAATTTAAATGGATCTTTATAAAAATTAGTTCTCGCATGATCCTTCTTTTTGTAGCATTTCCGTAGGCACTCAGCTCTGCGCAATGTTGCAAGCTTATCTTTTATGACCCTTTGTAACAGATTGAGTCCCTCCTTCTGACTTTGTTTTGCTTCCTCAGCTGCCTCATTTCTCTAACTAAGCATTCAATCTCCTGCTGCCGTCCCAGGAATTATTTGTACGTTTTCCTTCCTTTTTTCAACTCCAAACCTCTCACTTCCATATGTTTAGATGATGTTCCCAAATTTATCCAGCTTCCTTTTAACTGTCCCACTTAACCTTTCCAAAGTAAAACAGAGATCCGTGTTTACTGTGTCCCACATGGTTTTTTCATAAGCTCTTGACCATTTAACTCCAGGCTTGTGCCCATTGAGGTTCTTTTCTCTCTTATACTGGTTCTTGTCACCTTGTTTATGAGGATCTTTAGATTCATCACTAGTTGCATCCATGCAAGTCCTCCTCACATCTATGACAGGGGTGCTGCTATCCTGCGAACTGTGGTTTGCTTCCTGTCATTGGATTTCAGTCAACTGACTTGACTGACTTCATAAGAAGTACTGATCACTGCGATGCCCTTGTCCCTTCTCCCTCAAGCATTTCATTCTCCCTTGATGAATCTTCAAACCCCTGACCATTGTCGCAGACACAAACCTGGAGTTCCATGTCTTTTCTAACTGCAAATCTTGAACAAGTCTGTGAAGTACTCTCTATTATCATATCCGTATCATATCTTGCACCCCCACTCTCGCAGACTCTAGGGGTATTTTTCTCGATAATTTCTTTGGTCGGGTGTCTACAGCATCCTGTTTACCTTTGAAAACATAGAGCTGGATACTGCCAACAAAGGTAATGGGCTCTCTTTCCTCCTGTCAGCTGTCTCTCTATGTTGTCACAAGGTCTTTCCCTTGTTGTCAGCTGCACTATTCACATCAGTTATTGAATGTATCCAGATCTTCATGATTTCTATTAAATGAGAGCAAGTGTTAAAAGTTCATGCTGATTTGAACTCGGCTCTCACCAAAGGTAAGCACCAATTAATATGTAGCTTTACAGTAAACTAATGTGATCCATCTTCATCTCCATCCATTTGCTTTTCCTTTCATCTGATGATTTAGATGATTTAGATGTGGTGTTGATGGCTGAAATCTAATGCTGGCTCCAGGGATCAGCTTATTTTGCCTCCTCGGTGCATCAGCACACACAACGGCTGTGATGCTGGCTCTGGGGATCAAACACAGTGTGGTCTCCCCAGAGCATCAGCCTGACAACTGTCTGGATTGAGCTAAGTAGGGTACATCTCTGGGGTCTTCAAGTTGGCAGGTTCTGTCCTCAGTGTTTTCGTTGACTAGCTCACAAAACCTCAAGAGGGCTCAGCAGTGATTCTGGGATCCCAGCATCACCCCCCTCCATCCCCCAATCAGCACAGCCTAGCTTACTTACCCATACATCAGCGTTGCTTTCTTTCTATTGTACTTGAGATCCCTAGCCAGAATCTTTCCATTAACACAAGGAAGCTACAGACTTTATAGTCTGTAGCTTCCTTGTGTTGCAACTTGTTTCTTTTTTAATTGAATAAAAAGAAAAAAAATAATTGAAAAACAGCTACTATCGTGATAATTGATGTATCGTGAAAGAGTGGGCTCTCAACTATTCATATCTTGGAAATGTATTAATTTTTCATCCCTAGTAGGGAGCCATAGCTACAAGACACTGATAATTGTGTTCTGCATTATAACGAGTATACAACGGCTACTTTAATGACATTATGGAGCAAATGGGAGCCACGACTAAGATGTAGCTAAGGTGCGGCTTTACAGTAAACTAATGTGATCCATCTGCATCTCCATCCATTTGTGTTTCTTTCCATCTGATGATGCAGATATCCTTCTGCCTGGTGTTGATGGCTGAAGTGTAATGCTGGCTCCAGAGATCAGCTTATTTTACCTCCCCAGCACATCAGCACACACAACGTCGGCGATGCTGGCTCAGGGGATCAACCCAGTGCGGTCTCCCCAGTGCATCAGCATGACAACTGTTTGGATTGAGCTAAGTAGGGTACATCTCTGGGGTCTTCAAGTGTTTCGTCGACTGGCCCACGTCAACTCAAGAGGGCTCAACAGTGAGTCTGGCTTCCAAGCATCACCATCTCCATCCCCCACTCAACTCAGCCCAGCTTACTCACCTTGCTTGAGATGCCCATCCAGAATGTTTCCGTCTCAACCACAGCCAGTTGCTGCTCCTTTCTGCTGCTTCAGATAAGTTCTTCACTGTGCAACGCAACTCTTGGCCACTGACTCTGACATCTCTGAGAAACCGGGTTGTAGAGTGTGCCACAAATCCTCGACAACTCACCTCCACTCTCCATCCTCGCTGTTCCGCTTCAGCAGCTAGTTGAGCATACTGAAGTATCTTCTTGTCATACGCCTCATCCACAGCATCCTCCCATGGCATTGTTAACTCTACCAGATGAATAAGGCGTGCTGATCCTTAATTATCTTATTTCCTATTGGCCATAGTCTGCACGGGTTTATTAAGATCGCATGACTGTCAGCCTGTTAATCAGTAGCTGACAGTCACGCATTCTCACAAGGTATTTTAAATAAACACAAAATAACCTGACTGATGGCACCTTGCTCGTCTTGCCATACAATAATAAAATACCAAACACAGCTTTTCGCCATCATATATATATATATATATATATATATATATATATATATATATATATATATATATATATATATATATATATCATAATACAAATAAATACAAAGGGGCTAGACAGTCCGCCACACAAATTCAGTGTCGGCATTTTCAGACTCGTCAGAGGATGATTCATGGTAATCGAGATCATCATTAATGTCTTCAGTTTCTGACACTTCCTCTTCCACTTCACTGTCTCTCTCCAGCTCTGCTGAAATGTCTTTGTCTGATAACCACCTGTAAGTGCTTATTTTTAACCTCTATCAGAGAGATTCTCTTACTTGCAGAGAAAATGACTCACTACTAACTGCTGGCTTGTGGAGATTTGTATAAACAAAACAGTTGCAGCCATTTCCATAAATAATAATAATAATAATAATAATAATAATAATAATAATAATAATAATAATAATAATAATAATAATAATAATAAAAGATCAAGCGAAAGCATTTTATTTTCTTAATTTTCTTCATGCATACACAGCCACATATATAAATACCTTGGGTCATCTTATGTACAATATCTAAGTTGTAAAATATTATAGGGAAAAAAAGAAAAAGTAACATATAAGGTCAATGGAAGCCAGTGTTGGGCCAAACAGACCAGAAACATAATAGGAGGGATAATATCTCAGCAATGGTGGGGGGTAGATGTCCTTTGGGACACAAACAGTGTTTGACATTGTCTATTTTTAAATTTTAAATGTTTTTTCCAAGAGGTCTGCTCAGAAAGAGATGTGCCCATAACACAAGACATTGCGTGAGAATGCTGCCCACTCAACAGGGGATATTAGTTCTCTGTGGGTGATCTAATGAAACTGATTTCGGGCTGTGAGCCTCCGGGTATGGACTTGTTTCCCTATTCATGCCCAGTCAGTTGATATCTTTAATAATAATATCTATAGGTAGTGGAGAATAGTGCCTGGCATCAATTATTGATGCCTGAGTACTCAAGGACCTAAATGCTAAAAAATGCCACCTCTGGGTACAGTGTTATTCCCATGTATATACTGAGTATTTTCTTTTCAGGCAGATTTAATTTTCTATACAAAACACAATACAGCATAATATTAAACAAAAGCAGTTTAGCACCCTAAAAACATCTCTCAATGAAAAGTAAATAATGTGATGTTCAGTAAGAGGAAATTTTTTGCCTGACTGCTCTAGCAACTGGATTAAAGCAAAGAAAGTAAACAGTGAAGATAATGGGATGTATTCAATTCATCTAAATATTAGGAAATCCACTGTTTAAATAATTAATAAAGTTGCAGTTATGAAATATTGTAATGATTGAATTGGCAGTATTTAGAGCTGCCACTGTTAAGATAATTTGCATAGACCCGAATGTCACAAAGCTAAAGACCTGACAGATAAGCTATATTTTGCAAGTTAAAGTCATAAATACCTAAGACAAAGCAAAACTATAACTACAGCATTTGTGAACCCTAATGATTAGGGAAAAAAAGGTTGCAAACCAAGAAATGTCTAACAAGACAGCAAAACATTGACATGTATTTGTATAACACTGTAGATTTCTATGCAGTGTTTTTCTTGAAGTTAATATGAACAATAAAATGTAAAAGCGACAGCTAATTGCTTGATAAAGGTTCACCTTCAGCTTTATTTTTTGACCTTTTGTCAGAAACCTGCTGTTGCTGAAAAATTCAAGGTCATCAGGGAATATTCCATTTAGCATTAACATTCAAGAAAAAAAGCCTTAACTTCCCATAGGGTACACTGTTGACTGAATGCTTCAGTGAAATCTGTTTAAAGCTTCTTTGCTCCCAGACAGGTACAGACCCTTACACAACCTATCTGCTAGTCATGGCTGATACTCTATCCCTAGGCAGGATCCTTCATATCCTTCATATCCAATTCAACCTGAAACATCATCCCTAAGGAAACTCTGCTAAAAGCAGTTCCTTCCTAAAATTCAAGAAACACTTTTTTAGAAATCTACTGAAAACAAGCCAAGAAGAAAAATCACAATCATTCCAATCCTATCTAAAATCCTATCTTTTCATTTGATAAGATACCAACTTAAAATTAAACATCAGCTAGATTTAAGACATTAATCTACAATTCTACATGATACAATGTCAAAGCTTTTACTCCAGTCTTTATTATTTATTTCTTTTTTTTAGAGAACAACACTTCGTATTTTTACAAAACTAGAACCAATCAATCAATCAGTAATGGAGTCGAGAGGAGACAAATGTATGACAAAGTATCTCCGCATCTGGGAGGGAAGTATTTGGAGATGTTTAAAAGATGGTAGAAGGAAGATTTGACCACGGAGGAGATGTAGGCATCAAAGGAGAGGTTGCTGTCAAGAAGGACACCAAGGCTTCATACTGTGGAGGGAGGCAGCAGACAGATTCCGAGGTTCAGGGGAGCTATATTGAGATTCTTAAGTTGAGTTTTAGATCCTTTTAGAAGGAGTTCAGATTTGCTAGTGTTCAGATGAAGAAAACTGGCAGACATCCAGGCCTCAATGTCATGAATGCAAGCCGAGAGCCGGACCATGGCAGAGGGGCTACCAGGGTCGAGTTTTAAGTATAGCTGGGTGTCATCAGTGTAGGAGTGAAACATGAGGCTGTGTTGGCGGTTGAGGTTTGACCCAAGGAAAGCATGTAGATATTGAAGAGAAGGGGCCCAAGAACAGATCCTTGATTGGGTTAGCAATGCCACTGCATCCAACATAGAAAACAGACTGCATGCGTCCGAACAGATAAGAGGACATCCAGGAGAGACAGGTTCCAGAGATCCCAGCATACTTCGGAAGGCGGTCAAGAAGAATGCCATGATCTATGGTATCAAATGTAGCTGTTAGGTTAAGGAGGACATGCACAGAGGGATCACCAGCATCAGCATTGAGCAGGAGATCATTCACAATCCGGAGCAGAGCACTTTCAGTACTGTGAGATTCAAGGAGATTGTTGTCCGTGAGATGTTTCATCAGCTGATTGGATACAGCCCTTTCAAGATTTTTTGAGAGAAAAGAGAGATTGGAGATGGGACGGAAATTAGATACAGTAAGTCATTCGGGTCAAGGGAGGGTTTTTTCAGTACCGGGGTAACTCAGACAAACTTAAGATAGCAGGAACCGTGCTATCAACAAAGTAATGCAATTTATTTTCCTTTAGGCACTGTTCTACAATTTCTGCAACAGTTTAGTTATATGTATATATTCCAATTAACAAAATTAGCTGGTGTGATGGTTTTATATTTAATGTTGCACAGTGAGAATCCATTCTATAGTGAATTATTAATTAAATGGAATAGTCAGGGTCTACCTATTTATAGCCCTTTTTAGCTGATCATTGGAAGTGTTGTTTATCGAATGATGAATGCGATACTTGCCATTTTACTGACAAATGTTCTGGTAATGATGGTGCTTAATATGCTTGATGTTTAATCAAGTTTAAAAGTAAGTTCCCTGCAGTATACATAGGTCAAATAAAATAATAATACCTGAGTCTTAATATTCAAACATAAAACCCATTTATATACAGGAACCATTATTATTATTATTATTATTATTATTATTATTATTATTATTATTATTATTATTATTATTATTATTGTAAAAGCATTTGTTCATATATGTTTTTTTAAGGAATTTTGGAGAAATTACAACCAACCCTAATAGTAGGCTATAAACTAAAATAAATACATCCTCGTCTGTACTGCTTATGTAAGGGACTGAATGGATTTGTTAACATTAGGTGAATGGGTTCCAAAAGCACATGGTGTCAAGTTGAAAGAAGCAAAAAAAAAAATTGTTGAATTCCATACATTACCTATATAAACACGACAGTACAAACAGGGAGAGACAGATGAGGTTTTAGGTGGTCTTTAAGAACTGCATACATAATAATAATAATAATAATAATAATAATAATAATAATAATAATAATAATAATAATAATAAAACCCACAAACTAGGTCTTAAGTGATGAATTAGAGAGGTTGATTATCACCATGATTTCATATATATTGCCGTTTGCTCCTGTGTTTGGCAGAGCAAAGAAGATTTAAAGGGGTGTGTCCTTCATTAACATAGGAATTAATACATGAATAGCTGATTGTGCATTATGGAGCAAAATCAAGCAGGTATCTATTAGAAATAGTCTACTTTTGAATAAGAACAAGTGGAACCTGTTAGTAACATGTCGTGTCATCGGGATGACACCAATAAAGTACAAATAAGCATTTAACTATTATATGCAAAATGTAACAATGTGTTCCTGATTACTTTTGGTGTTATGTCACATTGACAGATAAAAACAACAGAAACGATACAGTTCTTCAAAACAGCTCACTACTAAAGCTTAAATAGAAAGGGCAGATTTCAAGCCGTTTGTTTATGAACTTGCTATTTTTCTATGTATTCTAAAGAAGTAATGCTAAGATTTTTGCTCTGGGGGGTCATAAACAACTGACAACGTTTGGTATATTACCATGCCCCTCATAACGTTCTTCTGTTCTGTATAACTGTAAAGAGTAAATAGTGGGGTTCCCAAAAATATAGTGTTATACCTCCCAAAGTGTTGTTACCAGCACCTGATTTTTCTTTTCATTGTTAACATCCTGACCTTTTACACTTTACTTTTTACACTTATAACTTTAAAGTCTGTTTCAAAGCTCTTTTTTTAAAAGTGTCTGCTCTAGTGGACTTGGGTTTGAGTTCTGTCGTCTAAATCACTGCACGAAGAAATATTTTAAAAAGTAAACCATACCAACAAGTGCTCTGGCTTTTCTGTTTCATACCACATCATGGATCGTTATTGATGTGTTACCTGTTTGACAATGTGGGCAATAATGGATATTGTGGACATTTTGAAAAGAAATTTGAAACAGACTTTAAAGTTCTAAGTGTAAAACGTTGTCAGGATGTTGTCAATGAAAATAAAAAAAACATAGGTACGCTATTTAAACAGTTGTAGCAACATGTGGGGACCTGTAACATTATATTTTTTGGAACCCCCCTACTTACTCTTTAATACTTAATTCTGAACGTTTTCAAATCTTAGTGGGAAGAAGATGCATTTGTTACTAATGTAATGGCAAATAACAAAAACAGTACATTATCTCACAACCACCTGGTCTGCTATTTTGTCTCCCTACTCACTACAGAAAATTGTGACGCTTCCAAATTGTGCATATCTTGTGAAATGTATCGCTAACATAGCCTGAAATAAATTATGTTCCTGTGACCAGGAATCTATGGACAATCTTTGTTAAAACAATACAGGCAAGACAGTCTCTTTGTTCTTTTGTATATTTCTCATCGTCTTGAACTTGGGCAACAAAGGCAAGATTACTGCAGTGAAAAACAGAGGTGCAGTTAGAGTGCATATTGTTTCCCTCCATCCATTCCCACCAATCACCCCCTACATGTGCACTCATACACACACCCACATGCTTCCATTATAACACAAAACTGAGTCTGAATCTTGACCCTGCAACAATAAACATATTTTCAATGTCAATGTTCAGTAAATTACGGATTAATATGTTCAAAACAGAGTACTGAAGTTACAGAAATAAATATCGCAATGAACATGCTATTGGAGTAATGAGATTTTTTTTGTTATGATGAAAGAAGCATCTATATTGTCCAACAAAGCAAACCTTGTGCTTCAGACTTTTTAATTACAGTTCCATCGTTATGAATTACTGACTAAGTCAATTGCAGAGGCTTTTTTAAAATTACAAATATTAGAACATAAAGTTTAATTCTAATCAGTTGAAATCACATTTAGAGCCTCCATACGTGTCCTCATAGACTTTGTAACCTTGTGTATAAACCTAAGAGAAATTAACTTGCCAGGTAATTAGACTAAATTTACAGTTTTGCTAAAGAAATAGGAATCTGGGGAACAGACCGATGTATCAAAACCAGAGATAGGCCTCTGGCAAAGTAAAATCTGTCACATTGTGAGCAAGCAATATCTTATACAAGTACAAATGAGCATCAAGGCTAAGAGAGAACATCCAGATCTCATTATGAAATAAAGTTGAAATAAATCACAGCCACATACAAGATTACACATTGATAAAGGTTATACTGTATACTGTAAAAAAGTAAAGGAAACATTTGTCAAAACCTTGGTTCTAAAATACACCTGATAAAGCCCCGAAATACGAGGCAAGAAAAACATATTCCCATTTTAAGTTTAGCAGTGGATGGAAGTTAGATGGTATTAAACATTATATTAATGATGTAATGGTTGAATGCGTGCATTCAATCCTCTAGGGTTGTGAGCATTATTTTTTAAATCATAAAATAAAACATTTGAAATGATATAATATATTAGCTTTTAAAGTTTTAGTAGTTCAATAAACAATAAAGCTGTTTTTAACGTTATCATTGTGGAACTAAACATTTGTCTCTTTATTACTAGTCTGCTAGTTCTTATTTATCAACTGCCAATGTGATTTATTATCAGATACTTAAATACTGACTGCATTCTCAACTAAAACTAAATGGAAATAAACTACACAGTTGAACTTTGTAAAAAGCACCCCAGGACCATTTAAGAAAGTGCTTCTTTTTCTCACAAATCATAATCAGGAGAAGGCATTTTATTAGGGCAATAGCACTTCATGTAAGGAATAAATTCTGCAGTACTAGGGTGTTCAACATCACTTAAGAACATAAGAACATAAGAAAGTTTACAAACGAGAGGAGGCCATTCGGCCCATCTTGCTCATTTGGTTGTTAGTAGCTTATTGATCCCAAAATCTCATCAAGCAGCTTTTTGAAGGATCCCAGGGTGTCAGCTTCAACAACATTACTGGGGAGTTGATTCCAGACCCTCACAATTCTCTGTGTAAAAAAGTGCCTCCTATTTTCTGTTCTGAATGCCCCTTTGTCTAATCTCCATTTGTGACCCCTGGTCCTTGTTTCTTTTTTCAGGCTGAAAAAGTCCCTTGGGTCGACACTGCCAATACCTTTTAGAATTTTGAATGCTTGAATTAGGTCGCCACGTAGTCTTCTTTGTTCAAGACTGAACAGATTAAATTCTTTTAGCCTGTCTGCATATGACATGCTTTTTAAGCCCGGAATAATTCTGGTCTCTCTTCTTTGCACTCTTTCAAGAGCAGCAATATCTTTTTTATAGTGAGGTGACCAGAACTACACACAATATTGAAGATGAGGTCTTACTAATGCATTGTACAGTTTTAACATTACTTCCCTTGATTTAAATTCAACCCTTTTCACAATGTATCCGAGCATCTTGTTAGCCTTTTTTATAGCTTCCCCACATTGTCTAGATGAGGACATTTCTGAGTCAACAAAAACTCCTAGGTTTTTTTCATAGATTCCTTCTCCAATTTCAGTATCTCCCATATGATATTTATAATGCACATTTTTATTTCCTGCGTGCAGTACCTTACACATTTCTCTATTAAATGTAATTTGGCTTTGTTAAACAGAACTTGACCCATTGGTGAGGCCGATCATTTATCTGAATCAGTCAGAGGATGCTACAACTGTATTTAAACAGATAACAGCAAACAACCTATTTCATACAAAGAGAGTTGATGTATAATGTTTCATCTTTTACAGAAAGACGGTTCACCATGGAATCCAGGCACATTTTCCTTGCCTTTTCATATTCATTTGTTCAACTTGGGCAACACCATCTACACATCCCTACTACGGCCAGGGTGTGAGGCTAAGAAGGTGAACTGAGGCATTGGTACCCAGAAAAAATGCGTAACCATGGGTCTTTGTTAAATTTGTTGAGACAAATGAGCAAATGATATAAGATTATTATATATATATATATATATATATATATATATATATATATATATAATAATATCATATATAGATATATATATTCCCAGTTACTGACCTATATATATTTTTAGGTAAACTTATGTAATAAACTTTTTCCATCAAACGTGTCATTTTACATTTTCTTTGTTTTTGTAATGAATTCTAAACGATCAATGCACTTTGTCAATTTCAAGCTATCATGAAGCTAGCTTTTTATGTAAATTGCTTTGCCTCCTACCTCTGAATGCCAAAATATTTGTGGTCTGAGGTCGGCGCCCAGCCACCATCTACCCAATACTTCATTTAACTTAAAAATATTTAGTTTAGGGCAATTTCAAATTAAATTTAAACAATTGTTTGAAACAAACACTTGTACCCTTGGATAGTAAGATGAAATAGGCTAAATGTGTAATTGATTACCATGACTCGTTTTAAATTGAACAGTTTCTGTGGTAACCCTGGTATTTAGGAATACAACTATAATATCAGTGGTCTGTAAGACCAAACAAGTGTTGCTGATAGTTCAAGTTATTAGTTCACAATTCTAAATCATTTAAAGTATTATGTGTACTTACATGTTAAAACAATATATTAATATTATTATTATTATTATTATTATTATTATTATTATTATTATTATTATTATTATTATTATTTATTTCTTAGCAGACGCCCTTACCCAGGGTGACTTACAGTTGTATACAAAAAATACATATCAAGAATTACAGTATAATTAAGAGATACAAAATAAAATGACCACTCCTAATAAGAGCAAATACAAAACACAGTACAGTTTGATATTGGGCAGTTCAAGAGCAGATAACAGTGCTGATAGTTACATCAGTGTGCAAGAAATACAAGATACTACAGATTGGGTTAAGTGCAGGATTACAGTAAAATAGGGAGCAAGTTAAAGTGCATAAAGGGCAGAGTGCTATATAGGACAGAAGGGGAGAGCTGAGTTTTACAGGAGTTGTCTGAAGGTGTGTCTTGAGGAGGGGCCAGAAGGTGGTCAAGAACTGGGCAGTTCTGACATCTGTAGGAAAGTCGTTCCACCACTGCGGGGCATCAAGTTAATCTGAGTTAAAATTCAATTTGCACTTATTTATTAATATTATAGTGCAAATAAATAAATAAATACATAAATAAGTCAGTTCATAATTATGGAAATAGAGAAGCAAATATCTCCTCTGTGGCAGTATTTGAATTACAGGTTTTCCTTTTTTTTTGACAATCTATAAAAGGATTGCTCAAGAATGTATGTACAACACTATGCAGGTTTAATTATTACAGTCACTCTTTAACAATATACAGTTGTGCTTGAAAGTTTATGAACCCCTAGTGTAATTCTAGAAATTTCAAGTTTTTACTATGAAATCCTTGTTTTATCAAAAACATTCTTTAATTTACTAAAAGCAAAGGTTTATATTTACAAATTGCATGTGTTTTTTAAATGGCATTGATGCAAGTAATAGAATAAAGATAGGTAAATAAGAATCAGTGCATGTGCAAAAATAAGTGAACCTCAAGTTGCATTAGCTCAATCAAGGAGATAACTATAATCAGTTGGGTAAATAATTGGGTACTAAGTTGACCAGTCAAAGAGCAGATCTCCGGGACAAAGTTTGGGTGATACTGTCCTATAAAGGTAAGAAACATGTTCAGTTTGGTCTTACCCATAGAGGTCAGTGTAACACACACCATGCCATGATGTAAAGAGACCTCTGAGGACCTCAGGAAGAGAGTTGTAAGTACACATCAGTCTGGAGAGGGTTATAAAACCATTGCAAAACATTTCGGGCTACATCAGTCCACTGTAAGACAAATAGTCTACAAATGGAGAAAATTTAAGACCACAGTGATTCTACCTAGATGTGGATGTCCTTCAAAATTGTCCCACAGAGCAACATGAAAAATCATAGGTGAGGTCATAAAGAACCCCAGAACAACATCAAAGGATCTGCAGGCCTCCCTTGCTGCAGCTTATGTCAATGGTCATACCTAAACAATAAGACGCAAACTTAATGGCAATGGTATTCGTGGGAGGGTATCCAGGAAATATTTGCTCTCCAAAAAGAACATCACTGCTCGTTTTAAGTTTGCAAAAGACACCTGGATGATCCTGTAGACTTCTGGAAGAATGCTCTCTGGATGTATTTAGTCTAAAATTGATCTTTTTGGGCACAACCACAAATGCCACGTTTGGCGAAAACTGCTCACCACCAAAATAACCTTATCCCAACTGTCAATCATGGTGGTGGGAGTGTCATGGTTAGGGGCTGCTTTTCTGTCTCTGGCTCTGGATGACTCACCATCATTGAGGGAAACATGAATTCAGAGTTATGCCAAAAAATTCTGACAACGATTCTAAGCATTCCAGAAAATCTACCAAAGGATGGATTAAGAGGAAGAAATTTTGTGTTTTGGATTGGCCAAGTCAAAGTCCAGACCTCAAACCAATAGAAATGTTGTGGCAAGACCTGAAGTGGTCTGTTCATGCAAGGCAGCCCTCAAATGTGAAGCAGTTGCAGCAGTTCTGTAAGGAGGAATGGGCAAAAATTCCTCATGGAAGATGTGAGAGACTGATTAGTAACTATATGAAACATTTCGATGAAGTCATCGCTGCTAAAGGAGGTGCCACAAGTTACTGAATCAAAAGGTTCACTTACTTCTGCACACAAGGAGTTTTGAGCTTCTGTTACATAAACATGTTTTGTTAAATAAATAATGAAAATATATATTATTTTTTGTGTGTGTGTCTGTTATTCAGGTTATCTTCATCAAAATTTTAGATTGAGATGAAGGATTTATAAGGTTCTTTATCTAAAATATATGAAAATAAAGACCACCCCATGTAGGGTTCACATACTTTCAAGTAGCACTGTGTGTCAGAAAAGAAAAGAAAAACATTTTAATCAGGCTGTTTGTATTTCAGTTTTGTTTGAAGTGTATTTTTGTGTGTGTGTGTGTGTGTGTGTGTGTGTGTGTGTGTGTGTGTGTGTATATATATATATATATATATATATATATATATATATATATATATATATATATATATATATAGTTGTATTATGCATTGTAGCATTGTAAGCCATAGCTTTAAGAGGAAGAGCTAGTTAATGGGGGCAGAAACAGATTTGAACTTTTCAGGGCTATGAGAGATGTTATCATCCATTGTGAACTGTGCCGAGAAGATTATGAAGACTGCAAGTAACTAAAAAAAAACTGCCTTGAAATACTACATTCATGAAACTGAAAGAAAAGGCAGCAAGATTTTTTAAAAAGATCAACAAAAGCAATAAAATGTCAACAAATGATGTTGCTGCAAACGTGAAAAATGAAGATAAGAGCATAGTGTTCCTTCAGACAATTAGGAGCTGGTGCTAACAAGAATCCCTGCATCAGTCAGGTGAACATGTTTTTGCCTTTAAATACATGCTCCTCATTAATTCTCGGAACGTGATCTTTAGACTCCTGAAACAGTTAATATGCATAGGAAGAAACAGAAAGTTTTCCGGTAACAACTTGGGCCGTGACACTAGTTAAAATTTCAGAATCAAACTAGTAAGAACTTAAAATGAAACAGAAGAGATGCTTCTACTCCTCATGTGTTTTACTTTTTTTTTTTCACTGCAGTCTCTATCCCACCTCGATCACCAAGTGTGACAGGATAGCATACTGCCCAAGCTGTTGCTGGCAGGAGGAGAGACTCAGAGACAGGAAAGCTTCAGTTAAAGCGCTATAGCACACATTTATTTAACACAAAACTAACTGAACAAGAGCCAAAACAAAAGGGTTTCACAAACAAAAACAAAATGTAAATATTAATACTACTATCCAGTATGGGCATTCACCTTCAGTAAACAGTTCAAAACCACCAACTCAGTTTACAAACTCATTGGAGAATGGCCACACGCCAAACTTACATTCAAATCACTGGTACTATGATTTTGCAAATAGGTATCATCAAAGTACTGTATAAGAAACTACCGATAAGTTCAGTTTCGATTAGTTTCTTGTAAGGTTTAAAAAAGTGTGGTGAACACTGGTGCAAATTCAAGGCTGTTATTGTTTTCACAATAAACGGTGCATTTATTTGTGTTGCCAATACACTCCACTAGTTCAGCATCTGTGATTAAATTCAACCATGTACTTGGGACTTGTCTGTTTTATGTATATGAAAAAGTTTAAACCTGTCACAATGATGCAATTGTGGTAGAAAGATAGGAAAATATATTCTTGCAGCGTGTTTAAATATTTCTTTAGGTACCCGATACATTACATTTCATTATAAAATGGCTTGGATAAATTATATGATTGGCTGAACAATGTCACATGGCTATGACATCATAGACCAACTTACTTACCTGATTTACTAATATTACTACTCCTTAATAGTAACAATTATCTAAACAGTGGTTCTGTAGGTAAAAATGTTAACATACAACTGAAACAGCATTTAAATCACTCGACAGTTTTTTATATTTTTTTTATTTTTGTCATAAGAATTACAGAAAAATTGGCAAATATATGATGGTATTTATTTAGTCATTGAACAGAACAAAGAAAACTCTGAGGCAAGCAGTCGCAGTAACACTATTCAAAAACCTGAGAAATCACCATGCAAGTCTCTCTCAGCATGTAATATACTGTATATGCAGCAGCATCTACTTATTAAACTAAATATTGCCTTATAAAACTGACTTTTAAATACGACACAACAGATACACCTCGCCACTACCCTCCGATTTCAAAATATTTAAAACAAAATTAAAATCTCTCCTGCTCTGCTGACACAACCGTTGGGCTTTTAAACAAGGTCAGGTTCGGAATAGAATTCTATTGTGCTCGCCGCGGATGGGAAAGACTGACATCGAAGTTGTTTAGTCCACATATCATCTAATGCTAGTTTACAATCTAGGGAAATTATGCCGGTTACCAGCATCGGTATGAAAACAGCCTCAGATATTATGAGTCAGCCTCTCTGAAGTCTGCAAAGCCTGAGCAGGATAATTTCCTGAAATAAATAAATAAATAACACTCGGAAGCCACTCCCTTGAGTGCCGTGTTTGGCTGTTCCATGAATCCTCCCTCAGATGTGGTCAATCAGTCTGCTTTCAATTCATAAATGTCATTTAATCTAGAAAAATTTTACTATAAATGACAATGTTTATGGCAAATAAAAAAGTACACCATATATGTTACAATCAAACAGTCTTCAGGGACTATTTTTTCTCAGTGGAAGGATACATAATATATTTCTTATTTTTTTCCTTTAAAAGCTAGTTTGTGTCATTATTTAAAAAAAAAAATGTAGCCATTTTATAAGCAAAATAACCCACTCCTTGGTGTTGACGTGGTCACAACACATCCAGAATTGTCTTACCGCACATCCTGCCGTGGGTTATTTCTTACATATTCCATTTAAGGCAATACAGTTTTCATTGTCAATATAGATCATGTAAATCTAGACAATTTATATGGGGTCCCAGTGTTTTATTACTTTGCTAATGGGATGTTCCAAATTCATGGCTCAATCAATATATCCTAATATAATACATAATAAGTAAGGCGGTATTTTTTTCATGGTAATCACAGACTTTTTCCATGAAATGTACTCTTGCTGTGCAATATGTAATTCCCCATGAAAATTCCCATTTCTAAAAGAATAGTGTACATATTTTTCAGCACTTAAAAATAAATACAGCAAAATTCTGCCTTACTGACACACTACCTGTTACACTACATTTAGGAACCTGGCAGCCGGTTTAGGTTGCTTCTGGTAAATGATTTGACACACTACATTGAAATGGATTAGAAAAAATTTTCTATGTATTTTATTATGCTTTAAATAACTCCTAAGGTGTCTTTTAAAAAGGACCTGTATGACCTAATGCAGGTGGTGCAATGCTTGAATGAATACATTTTTTAAAATGACAAAAATCCTCTTAGTGCAGCATTGTGAATTTTTATTTTAATACCAAGCAATTGGGCGGCATTGTGAATTTATGTTTTAATACTGGCATTTATCCTGCGTAAGGCAGTGCATAGAATATAGGTTTAATCTGCCCTCAAGTCACAGAAAAATAGGAAACACGTTAATCATGCTGAAGGAATCATAGTGGCAGTTATGGTTATATAGAATTTGTAACCACATATGTATTTGTAAGGACTGAATGCTTATTAATTTATTAGAGCCCTAATACAATCTGTCTCAAACGTTAAAGACGGGGACTTCCTTCATAAAAGAACACTTTGACCAACCATGAGTCATTTCATTTAATCGCTTAATAAGCAGACTTTTTTTTTTGCTTCCCTCAGCAACAAACATATGTATAACCCTCCCAAACTAGAAAACAAAATGCAACACAGTCAAGAATGCAATGTTCTGACTAAAAAACAATATTGGACAACATATCATACCTTTGAGGATATATTAGTATTCCGCTCAATTGTACTTTTATTCAAGTTTTCTAGTTTTTACCCTTTGCCTCAATGCTTTCTAGATTGAAGGGTAGAGGAGTTCTGCGGAATTTCACACTTTATGAATTTTTGAAGATTGCTGAGCCATGCCTCTTGGGTCTTTACCTGATTTACCAGAGTAATGAATGTTTGTATTTGAGGGTGGATTTGAGGTTAAATTAAGAAGGTAACATTTTCTTTCAGCATGTTAGCCTCAACAATGCTGGGTTGAATGTAATTGCAACTATCATAATATAAATAGACATTTATATTGCCAGCATAAACAATAGAACAGACCAGAGTTTCCTCCTGGGGTTCATATGAATTGCATGATGGGCATTACAGTAACATAGCATTGGCAGGCACTTCTAACTATGTTATTGATACAACACTTTCATTGACACTCCTTGAAATGAAATTTGAAAGGGGAATTAAAAGGGAGGTGGGATATTTGAGTTCCTATAAGCCGAGTTCCTCACAAAAACAAAAATTAACCATCAAATGGTTACATGCTACAGGGTGCTAATATACTGCAATTACCTTTATTCCTCAAATATTTGTAATGACACAACATTTCAAACATTGTAAGCTTAATCAAGTATATTGTTTATATTTTTACCTTTATGTGGCCTGAAATATTATGCAGACTTTAAGCCTTGCTTTTTCAGTAACACATACACAGTGGAATTCAAAAGCAAGATGGACTTGTGCACATTATTGGTGGAATTTCCAACAGGGAAGCTACATTTCAGTGTTTAAAATAATACATACTGCATATTGATTAGAAGACATACTTCAATTCCATTCTGTTTGATTGATTGACTTAACAGGTCGCCATCTACTACATATCTAATTTATCATTTTTATTTTAAATATTGGTTCCCTCAAATGTATTATCTTCCACAAAAGGTTAATTTCTGAGACACTTGAGAAATGTACAAATAGGTTATAAACGGGCCTGAATCAAATCATTATGTGTTAAAATGACTTATACATGTAACAGACTTACTGTAGCTATGCTGTATTGTTTATCATCTACAAATGACCTTACATTGACTGTTAATAGCAAGTGTTTTACACACATTTTTCATTGACAGCTTGTATAGACAGATGGCTTGTATCACACAATAGTGAATCACACAGCAGATGCTAATTGTTTAAAAAACAAATGTCCAAGAACCAGGACAATGTGACTGGTAATGTTAGTCTTCTTGGTTCTTGGTCATTTTCTACAGAAATTCATTTTTGGGACTTCACACCACTCTTAGCAATAAAGTGCATAAATAACATCTTCATGTGGTCGTGGTGAGGTAATCAAGACACACACAGGCAATCAGATCATCAGATTAAATAAAGAATCAATTCATGTCCTTCTGCTCATGTTTATTGTTTGCCAACAAAAAAAAACAAAATCTTAATAAATGATTGGTTCCCTTCAAGCTTGATGTGGAGACATAACTTCCCATGGTACAGAACCTGATGCCCCCTCTAAAAAGAGAACTTATTTTAAACACACGGCCATTTTATCAGCCCATTAGTAGCACTTAAAATATATCAGTGATGAAAATAATGGTATTATAATAAGATCTAATAATAAATACTTTATTAGTCCTTTATAGATGATGAATACATACCATATAAAGTATGAACCAATAGGTTATAAATATTTATATAGCACATTATTAGTACCATTATTAATTTATAAGGTTTGCTAGTAAATACCTTATTAACCATTAATGATTAATAGATGTTACATAAATATGAAAGAGCAAGTTATAAATATAGTCAAATCTGCTCATGCAACCATCTTTATTTAGCAACCACCTGGCCTAAGTGACCACTTTAAATTCCTCCAATGATATTTGTGCTTTTATTTAACTGTATTAAGTGACCACCTGTCTAACGCGACCAGCAACCACTCTCTTACCCAGCAATGGACTCAAACCTTATATTAAGCACCCTTACACAGGGCTATTGTTATAAGAAAAATATGGTTTTGAATGGTACGTTCTAAATTCAAATAAATAAAGTAACCATTTTAACATTCTTTTATCCATAATCAATAAAACAACAGATCTCTCTTGTAAAGGAAGAAAGAAAACATGGAGAAACAAAAGGTCCTCCCTAGATGACAGAATTAAAGTAATTAAACTTGTAAAGACAGTAAGTGCCAGAAAAACTGTTGAAAAATTTGGCACTAGAAAGACAAAGCTACTGTATTTTTGTTTACGTTACCGTGTTTTGAGCTGATTCAACATCTTAATTAAACTATTAATTACTAATTACTAGTTTCGTGTCGTGTTTTTCTTTCCTGCTAATTTAACAGAATGTTCTCATAATTAGGATGTAGCTGTTTAAGACTTAAAGGCAAACCGTTAAAAGGAAAATAAACACTGAAAAAATTCAAGCTATACTTATGAGACTATAAAAACAGCGGGCGCAGTAATCAAAAAAGATCTTATGCTTATGCTGGCATTGGTTTCAGGATGCAATCAATCAACATGTACCTGAAAGGCAGACACAGGCATTGAAATTTGCAAAGGATTTAAAACATTTTGTGTGACCTGAGACAAGCGAGCATTCATTACTTTCACAAAATGATTTGTTTTTTAAATGCATTGTCTAAATCAATGTTATTAAATTACATAGTTCCTTTTTTCTTCAGGCTTTCACAGTGTATGTAAGACATACACAATTACAGGAAAGCATGTCAGGGACAAATAGATCATTCTATTTAGAACAGAAGTTATGGGCCCTCCTTTCAGAGACCATCTGTGTTAAGAGGCCACTACTAGACTGTCCCTTGAGTGGTCTCTTAATACAGGTTTGACTGTATCTATAAAGCCAATTATAAATTAGATTATTAAGGACAAATTATAATTGTCATTATATAAGCAGGTAGAAACACAGCCCTGGTGGAGGAGATACACGGCTGACAGGCTGTTGTCTTTTTTTTTCATACTGTAACGCAACAAATGTCACAGCACAAATACAGGCAAAGCGAGGTTGTGAGACAGGGTAGACACACCGGTGGACACACAACAACAACACACAAATAATATTAATTGTTATTTTGCTCAACTGTCCGAGCGGCAGCCGACGGAGTCACTCAATGGCGGGGATACGACAAAGCTGAGCCTCGGTGGAGGAAAGGTGTTCTCCCTGAGAGTGAAGGCTGAAAAGATAACACACACACACACACACACACACACACACACACACACACACACACACACACACTTTAATCAAATACTGCACAGGCGGTCACTCGCATACAACAGACAGTTGTAGTAAAGTCAGCCTGTGATGCAAGAGAAGTGGGCTGTGAAAGAAAGAAGCAGAAGGAGCCGCTGATTCCAGGAAGGTGGCAAGCCAGCTCTCAGCACAAGTGCAAAGGAACTGCAGTTGATTCAGAAGAGCTCTTTCAAAAACACACTCAGGTTAAGTCTGTTTTGCTTCTCACCTACCCCCCCCGGAGGGGCCTATCGGCAGCTCTGACATAAAATGCTCATTGAGTACCTGACCTGTGGCAGGAATATCCCAAAAGGAATGTTTGGTGGTCGTCTTCTCTTTTAGGGAACCAGGATTATAGGAAGTAAACTAACATTCTCTTGTCCTATTCTCTTGTCATAATGGTGGGTGTCATTGCGTACAATATAAAAGCATTTCAGAGAAACCTCCAGTTAATTAGAAGATGTCACAAATAATATACAATATTTTTTACTGGCAGTAAAAAATATTGTATATTGCACCTGGGCCCAGTCTCTGCTGGGTCCCATACAGAAGATATTCTATAATATCGTTATCCATATCAATCCCCCCCCCCCCCCCCAGTCCTCGAAAAACAAAAACAAAAAACCCAGTGGTTCAAAAATAAACTGTGGCAAAGTTGTAATGTCAGTCAAAACACATCTTATCAAATCAGAGCTACATAGACGGGATTCAACGTGAAACTTTTTAACAGGTCAGTGTCGATTAAAAAACAACGGGGTGCATTTCTTTCACAGCTGCTGTTTATAAAGATTGTAACAAACAGTTTACTAACAAGATATATAATCACAAATACTTCTGAAAAATAAACACATACACCTATCAGTCAACTTGAATTCTCTATGCGAACTCCTACATCGCACCCCCATTTTCAATAATAGACTTTAAAAAAAAAAAAAGCTTGGTGTAAGTAAGCTAACTTTTCCACAGTTGTAGTAATAAGTACATAACATATGATATATCGAATATGCCATCAAAACACAAGTCAGGTTGTTGAAAGCAAAAAGAGCAGAAAATACAGTGAAAAACATCCCAAAAAGAAGCAGAAAATGCTAAAAAAGAACATCCAACAAAAAACAGTTGAGCCAGAGGAAAGACGTGAATCAGAGATATCGGATTTTGGAAATGTAAAACAACAGCAAATACAAGGTACTGAGTCATGTATTGTAAACCCGGTACCCAGTCAGGAACCTTTGTGTGATTTTTATGATCCAGCTTCTTGGCCTGACTTTTGTACCTAAGAGCTAAGAACTGAAATCATGAAACATAAACCTGTGCAGCTAAAGAAACTGATGTTGAATTCCCCCAAAATCACACATGATTTGTACTCGTTTCTGGAATAAAACTTCAGTTAGATTTATTTTAGTTTGAGGTTGTTTTTTTTTTGGAGGAGCGGGGGTCTACTTCACACTCTTACACCAGGGCCTAGTGAACCCTAGCACCGACCCTGCCTTAGTTGCTTTGCAAATTATAGTGAACAACAAAGAAACCCATTTAACCCAAAGCTGTTCTTCTTGCTCAGAAATGACGGTTTTACAGGTTTGAGAATAAATCAGTTGACCATAAAATGTTGTAATGGTCACATCTAACTGCATAGCTGGAAAAATTGTAGAATAGTATAACCAGTAACTTTGATAAATGCTGTAACAACAGTGTATGTCTAATAGCAACATGCATCACATTACAGTGTAGTAGAGAAAATGATGAAAATATGTCTGTTTTTTGTGTTACTCTTATTTCATTTTTTTGCTTGGTACAATGTACATTTGTTGTTTGTTTTATATATATATATATATATATATATATATATATATATATATATATATATATATATATATATATATATATATATATATTTTATACTGGTCAAAAGTTTTAGAACACCCCCATTTTTACAGTTTTTATTGAAATTTAAGCAGTTCATGCCCAGTGAATAATCTGAAATGGTACAAAGGTAAGCGGTAAACTGCCAGAGGTTAAAAAAAAAAGTTTAGGTTACCAAAAACTGAAAAATAATGTACATTTCAGAGTTATACAAAAAGGCCTTTTTCAGGGAACAAGTAATGAGTTAACAACTTACAGCTGTTCTGCAGCAATGGAAGTAAATTAAGCCTTGAATGTTGATGCTAACAATTCCTACAGGTGTCCCAACTTTTGTTGATTACTTACAAACCCTCTGTCTGTATAAAAGCTGTGTCGGAACAGACTGTGTTACCACACCCTCTTAAGCATTATTTGGACAGTATTGTGCTGCAGGAAGTAGTATATTGCTATCATAAAGGTGAGAAAAAGGCAATTAACAAAGGAAGACAGACAGACCATTATAACCCTTAAAAGTGTAGGTCTTTCCTTTAGAGAAATTGCAAAGAAAGCCAAGGTGTCAGTGAGTATAGTTTCCTACACCATCAAAAGGCACTTGGAAACTGGAGGAAACACTAACAGGAAGAGGTCTGGCAGACCCAAAGCCACAACAGAATCAGAAGACAAGTTTCTGAGAGTCAACAGCTTGCGTGACAGGCGGCTCACAGGACAACAGCTTCAAGCACAGTTTAACACTGGTCGAAGTAAGCAAGTCTCAGTTTCAACTGTGAAGAGAAGACTTCGTACTGCAGGTTTGCAGAGGCTTGCCTGGGCCATGAAGCACCACCAGTGGACTACTGAAGACTGGAAGAAGGTCTTATGGACCAATGAATCAAAATTTGAAATCTTCGGATCATCAAGCAGGGTTTTTGTACGCCGTCGAGTAGGAGAAAAGATGGTTCCTCAGTGTGTGACACCAACTGTAAAACATGGAGGAGGAAGCGTGATGGTCTTGGGCTCTTTTGCTGGATTCAGCCGGCGACTTGCACAGAGTGAATGGCACCCTGAACCAAAACGGCTACCACAGAATTTTTCAGTGCCATGCAATACTCTCTGGTATACGTTTAGTTGGTCAGGGGTTCATCCTACAGCAAGATAATGACCCAAAACATACCTCCAGGCTATGTCAGAACTACCTTAGAAGAAAAGAACAAGACGGTAGGCTTCAAATCATGGAATGGCCAGCACAGTCTCCAGATTTAAACCCCATCGAGCTGGTTTGGGATGAACTGGACAGAAGGATGAAAGCAAAGCAACCTACAAGTGCTACACATGCTACACATGTGTGGGAACTTCTGCAACAGTGTTGGGAAGAACTTTCCGAAACAGTATTTTATTTCCATTGTAGAAAGAATGTCACAAGTGTGTTCAGCTGTTATATCTGCAAAAGGTGGCTACTTTGATAGGTAAAAAATTTAGATTAAATTTTGTTAAACAAAATGATTCCATGATTTATTTTTTATCTCCAATTGTTTATTTGTTTTATGCTTTAATTTTTCACATGGTGTCGATGTAATCCAAGTTCCCAAATTCAGTCAATATTTGGCAGCGGGCACAAGCGACCAATAAAAGGTGTTACAGAAACCTGGTGTTATAATATCTTGTTACCAGGAGCTTTGTAGGCTCAGTAAATCAAGTTTAAAGTTGCATAATGGAGCAGAGAACAGTGAATGTACTGGTATGTTTGTACTACTCAAAGGGGGTATTAACCGGTATTTAATTATTTTTTTTTTTAACCTGAACAGAACATAATCAGTCATTCAGAACTTTTTGAACCGGAACTGAGCTGAAAATTTCGGAGCCAAGCTGGAATGGAAAAAAAAAAATCTGGTTCAAATCCCTGGATTAAATCATTAAGGTTCCAGCCACAAGTGTATAAATAGAGTGATCATGGGTGTTAGTTGTTAATATTGGTGAAGGTATGTGTTTTGTCTTCCGTGCTGTCTCATCCTGTATTATTGTGACCTTTTGTTCTGGCCCTTGTGCCTTTATATTTTCCTAATGTGTTTTGTTTGTGTCCGTTCTGTGTTTATGTGTTACAAATAAATGTGTCCTTCAGCTTCTCTCCATGCTAATAACATCCGGGCCGTGAAGCTACCCCATCGCATACACAAAGTGTTCTGTTAATATGAGTAACCAGTCAGTACAACTCAGTCTAAAGAATCACTAGACTAATTTAATACTCTATTTTACAATCCTCAGGGGGGGGGGGGGGTATTGTATTTGTTGCAATTGAGAACATCTTCAGAATTTGTAATCTATCTGGAAGTGCTTAATTTGTTGCAGTTGGAACGATCCTCTAGTTCATCATTAACACAAACCAGAGGATCATCTCAGTTGGCATGCTATTTTTAATTTGTTGCAATTGACCCATACATTTCTCTGTGAAGTAAATTTATCTCTGAAGTGTATGGAATTCTAAGATATAAACTTGGGAAGCAGACACGAATTCAACATTTCTGGAATAAAACTGGACAAAATCTGTAAAGGCCATGGAGTTGCTATGACAACTGACATGATGAAAACATCTGTGAGATATAACCATCAACACTCAACAACTGTAATATATAAAGGCAGTCTCACTGTTGCTAACATTGTGAAATAAATCAAATATGATTTAAGAAGCTGTCAGGAAGGTAAGTGGTGTGGGGAAAATAACCAGTCCAAACAGTGTTGTACTTTCCAAAAAGAGCCTGGTTTTCTTTAAATTTTCCAAACCCACTCATAATTCTAATCAAATAATATTCTTCTCTCCCACACAAGCACGGCTCCGGTGCAGCAATGGTGCAGGTTGTGGTGAAGTGCAGGGTTGAGTGCTCCAGGATTGAATGCTTTATAGTTGTGTGCTGGCTCTGCAGCTTCAGCTCCCTTCATTCCTCCTCTGTAAAAACATAAGAACATAAGAACATAAGAAAGTTTACAAACGAGAGGAGGCCATTCGGCCCATCTTGCTCGTTTGGTTGTTAGTAGCTTATTGATCCCAAAATCTCATCAAGCAGCTTCTTGAAGGATCCCAGGGTGTCAGCTTCAACAACATTACTGGGGAGTTGATTCCAGACCCTCACAATTCTCTGTGTAAAAAAGTGTCTCCTATTTTCTGTTCTGAATGCCCCTTTTTCTAAACTCCATTTGTGACCCCTGGTCCTTGTTTCTTTTTTCAGGCTGAAAAAGTCCCTTGGGTCGACACTGTCAATACCTTTTAGAATTTTGAATGCTTGAATTAGGTCGCCACGTAGTCTTCTTTGTTCAAGACTGAACAGATTCAATTCTTTTAGCCTGTCTGCATATGACATGCCTTTTAAGCCCGGAATAATTCTGGTCGCTCTTCTTTGCACTCTTTCTAGAGCAGCAATATCTTTTTTATAGCGAGGTGACCAGAACTGAACACAATATTCAAGATGAGGTCTTACTAGTGCATTGTACAGTTTTAACATTACTTCCCTTGATTTAAATTCAACACTTTTCACAATGTATCCGAGCATCTTGTTAGCCTTTTTTATAGCTTCCCCACATTGCCTAGATGAAGACATTTCTGAGTCAACAAAAACTCCTAGGTCTTTTTCATAGATTCCTTCTCCAATTTCAATATCTCCCATATGATATTTATAATGTACATTTTTATTTCCTGCGTGCAGTACCTTACACTTTTCTATATTAAATGTCATTTGCCATGTGTCTGCCCAGTTCTGAATCTTGTCTAGATCATTTTGAATGACCTTTGCTGCTGCAACAGTGTTTGCCACCCCTCCTACTTTTGTGTCGTCTGCAAATTTAACAAGTTTGCTTACTATACCAGAATCTAAATCATTAATGTAGATTAGGAATAGCAGAGGACCTAATACTGATCCCTGTGGTACACCGCTGGTTACCACACTCCATTCTGAGGTTTTTCCTCTAATCAGTACTTTCTGTTTTCTACATGTTAACCACTCCCTAATCCATGTACATGTGTTTCCTTGAATCCCAACTGCGTTCAGTTTGAGAATTAATCTTTTGTGCGGGACTTTGTCAAAAGCTTTCTGGAAATCTAAATAAACCATGTCATATGCTTTGCAATTATCCATTATCGATGTTGCATCCTCAAAAAAATCAAGCAAGTTAGTTAGACACGATCTCCCTTTCCTAAAACCATGTTGACTGTCTCCCAGTACCCTGTTACCATATAGGTAATTTTCCATTTTGGATCTTATTATAGTTTCCATAAGTTTGCATATAATAGAAGTCAGGCTTACTGGTCTGTAGTTACCTGGTTCAGTTTTGTTTCCCTTTTTGTGGATCGGTATTACGTTTGCAATTTTCCAGTCTGTCGGTACCACCCCTGTGTCAAGAGACTGCTGCATGATCTTGGTTAGCGGTTTGTAAATTACTTCTTTCATTTCTTTGAGTACTACTGGGAGGATCTCGTCCGGCCCAGGGGATTTGTTTATTTTAAGAGCTCCTAGTCCCTTTAACACTTCTGCCTCAGTTATGCTAAAGTTATTTAAAACTGGATAGGAACTGGATGACATGTGGGGCATGTTGTCAGTATCTTCCTTTGTAAAAACTTGTGAAAAGTAATCATTTAACATATTTGCTATTTTTTTTTTCTTCCTCTACTATTTTGCCATTTGTATCTCTTAAACATTTAATCTCCTCTTTGAATGTTCTCTTGCTGTTGTAATATTGGAAAAACATTTTGGAATTGGTTTTAGCTCCCTTAGCAATGTTCATTTCTATTTCTCTCTTGGCCTTTCTAACTTCCTTTTTGACTTGCGTTTGCAGTTCCGTGTACTCTTTCTGCGTACTTTCTTTTTGGTCCTTTTTTAATGCTCTGTAAAGTGCCTTTTTTCGCTGAATATTTTTTTTAATTGATCTATTAAACCATTTTGGCAATTTAGTTTTACATTTAGATTTGTCTACTTTAGGGATGTAATTGTTTTGCGCCTCTAGTACTACATTTTTGAAGAACAACCATCCTTCTTCTGTGGGTGTTTTCTCTATTTTACTCCAATCTACTTCTGTTAGTCTCTGTTTCATGCCTTCATAGTTTGCTTTTCTAAAATTGTAAACCTTAGCTTTAGTCTTTACTTTTGGGGATTTAAAAAACACTTCAAATGAGACCATGTTATGGTCTGAGTTTGCCAGTGGTTCTCTGACCTCTGTTTTAGTTATTCTATCTTTGTTATTTGAAAAGACTAAATCAAGGCATGCCTCCCCTCTAGTGGGTGCCTTCACAAATTGTGTTAGGAAGCAGTCATTTGTCATTTCCACCATTTCTATTTCATCCTTCGCGCTACCCACCGGGTTTTCCCATTTTATTTGGGGGAAGTTGAAATCCCCCATTAGTATGGCTTCTCCTTTGCTACACGCATTTCTAATGTCATTGTATAACAGATTATTGTGCTCACCGTCTGAATCTGGCGGTCTATAGCATGCTCCTATTATTATGCCTTTTGAATTTTTGTCTGTTATTCTGACCCATATTGATTCGGTTTTATTTTCTTTGTCCAGTAAGCTGTCAGCATTCCAGCTGCATTAGCATTCAGCGTAAGGGGCCGTACTCACGTAGTTGTGCCCGTTTTGTACTGCCAAACCCCTGCCTGCGATCATAGAGGCACCCCACTCTGCAATCACTGCCCACACCACAGCTGATCCCAATAGTGTTGTTCAGCAGTTTTACAGCTATGGCCTTTCCCCACAATGGCCGACTCCCAGTTCCGTCTAAGCAGACGTACCACCAACCTTACCTAGCGCGCTTCCTGGCCGAGAGGTACATTTGTAGCTTGGTTCCTTCTCTGCTCATCACAGACTTTTTAAAAAAAGGTATCTGAGTGCAAAGCAACACAGGTTTGTTTGCTTTAGTTTCATTTAAGAAACTGGAGAAAAAAATGAAAAATGAAAAAACAGTTGATGCTTTTCCCATTTTCTTAGAAAAAAACAATAATGATGTTGAATTCATACTTTTTTTCTACAACGATATGGAGGTGTGATGGAGAGCGAATGAATCCGAATCAAAAATCTCCCTCTCGACCAGTGAGGGCACTGTACAACAGGAGCTGCGGGCTTCCTACTGAATGGTTGGGCAGTTCATCCCAGGGACAGTCAGGAGCCGGCCATTCAGGAAGAGGGCGGCGATACGGTACCTTGAGTCATCGCCCTAGTACGGTTAGCGAAGTTTCAGTCATGAATTGGAGGAGACGTGATTGAACTAGCTATCGGAGGGGGCGGGGCTTAGGGTACTTTAGGGGGACGTGACGCCGTAATCGGCTCCTTTGTTGTGGTTAATGGGAGGAGACAAGGACGGAATTGTAAATGAAGTGTGGGTTCATTGAGGAGTATTGTGTTTGTTTTGCCAGACGGCTGATACGAAGCTGGAGCTGCAGCAAGAAGCCCGGACCTGAACGCGCACGAGCACCAGCACTCAGAGCACCGCACCTGCACCAGAGCACCCAGTTTGGAGATGTGTTTTTGTGTTTATTATTTTGGGACTGCAACCCCTTTGTTTTGTAGCTGGTAATACCCATTGCTGGGTAGAACCAGCTTTATTATTTTGGGTCCAGTTTTCACTGGCAATACCCATTGCTGGGTAGAGCCAGCTTTATTATTTGAAACCCGGTTTAAAAAGGGCATTAAAAGAAACCTGACCGGTAGACTTTGTGTTTGTCCTTTGTTGGAGCACCTCAACTCACCTATACACCGGAGCACTACAAACCACTTTGCCACAGGAGGTCTTTAACCTTTCAGTTTATACCTTCTTATCTATACCAGTCTATTACAGCTGCTGGGATTGTGATTCTGTAATTAGCCTATTACAGCTGTTCACAGGTCAGCATCAATGGAATTCCACCATCCCCCAGCAAAAACTCCCTTCAAGCAACAACATGAAAGGGGACGGTGCAATCCAGCACAAAGGTAAAGCACTTTGCCCTTGCATTTGTGTTGTGCCATTTTTCCTCAAAACCAGGCCCTATGGGTTTGTGAAAAGAATAGCTTTTCTAGTCTATTGCTGCAAATGCATTTAACCTGCAAGGCATTATTCATTAATTATCCACTATCTCCTTGGGACTTTTTCATAATTCCTACCAGCCATGTGCACAGCAAGCTATCAGATAAGCACACTTGTGAAGAATCGAATTAACCTTCTTTCTTCAGCATAATTATCGGTACCTGATGGTTAATAAGATGCCTTGCAATTTAATGCTGCTTTTGTTATTAGTGAATGCAATGTAACATAATGCTCAGCAGGTTAACACATGTAAATCATTTAAAAAAGGTGAAGTTAAAACCTAGATAACCCAAGAAAATACACAAATTCAACATACTATATAGTATGATAGGTAAATAACAAGCATAAACAAACTATACATAATTGTGGCAAAGTGCCCGCCCCTTGGTATATTTTGTGTTATGTGCTGTGTTTTAATGTTAGTGTATAGTCATTGGTACACAGTATATAAACGGGTCTGTGTAACACAAGTGTTTAAAATGTATATTTGTATTTAGGCACGAGGATTGCACAGCACTTCACATGCAAGTAAAAAGTAATAACACCGTGTAACAATTTATTCTTTTTTTGGTTCCTGGGTAGTAAATGTTATTTCCTAATTGCTTATGCCTCAAAAGTATAGAAAATGGCTATTATCCCCCACAAACTTTGCTTTTGTGACCAAGACAGTGATATTTTGAAATTTACCTATTTTCCAGAACACTCCAGATAGATTCAGTGCTGAGAAAACTTGGAGTAACTTCTAGAACTTTCCAGTAATATAAATAGTAGTATAAATACAGGGGTCTTAAGCCCACCAGTTCAGTTTAGTTCCAGCTGTCTAAGTGGATACATATCTGCATTTTTCTGAGATGGCATCAAGAGGCTGCAAGCATCCGGCAGATGCATTTTGCTATGTCTGCGGCCAATTTATTAAGACAAGAGCGAAAAAGTACTCCGTGGAAGCATCTGCTAAGATGTGTGAGGCCTACAAGGCATATTTCGGCATGCCTGTCAGGGATCAAAACAAACCCTGGGCACCTCATTTCACCTGCGAGCACTGCAAAAAAACTCTGGAAGGTAAGATGGACAATTGTTGCTCGGAATTTTATGTTATAAAATTTGTTAAAATTTTTTAAATTGTAAAAGTTTTTAATTTTAAAATGTTTTACAATTTTCAATGTTATTGAAAAAATATATCATATATGAAAAACATTGCGAGAATCTCTTACACATTAGTCATGGGTGAAATAAATATATTTTTGTAGGATAGTACAGAGGGGAAAAGAGAGCCATGAAGTTCGCTATCCCAAGAATTTGGCGGGAACCCACTGACCACTCAAGCAACTGCTACTTCTGCATGGTGGACCCTTCCAAACGTCAGACTGGCAAGAATGCACCTGCTATCACGTATCCGGACCTTCCTTCATCCATCGCCCCGGTGCCACACTGCCATGAGCTCCCAGTACCCACTCCTCCGTAGAGAGAGCAGCCATCTTTAGAAGAGAGCAGCAAGTCAGAGAGCGAGGAAGACGTTGTAGATCCAGATGACAATTTCAGAGGTGGAGCTGAGGAGAGAAACCCATACTACCCCAACCAAAAAGACCTCAACGACTTGATTAGAGATCTTGGTCTCACCAAGTCCAATGCCGAGCTTTTGACATCTAGGCTCAAGCAGTGGAACTTGTTGGATGAAAGTGTGCAAGTCGCAGATCAGAGGAAGCGTCACCAACCTTTTTCCAGCTTCTTCACCCGTCAAGATGGGCTCTGCTTCTGCCACAATGTGACCAGTCTGTTCGAGGCAATCGGAATCGCCTGTAACCAGAATGAGTGGCGCCTCTTCATTGACAGCTCATCCAGGAGCCTCAAAGCCGTGCTGCTCCATAATGGTAACAAGTACCCGTCTCTTCCCCTGGCTCACTCGGTGCACCTCAAAGAGGATTACAACAACATCAAGACCTTGCTGGAAGCCTTGAAGTATTATGAGTACGGCTGGGAGGTCATAGGAGACTTCAAAATGGTAGCATTCCTGATGGGTCTCCAAGGCAGTTTTACCAAGTTTCCCTGCTATCTTTGCCTTTGGGACAGCAGGGACACCAAGGTGCACTACCACAGGCGGGACTGGCCACAGCGGACCGAGTTCTCTGTGGGGAGGAACAACGTCAAGTGGGAGCCACTGGTGGACCCCCAGAAGGTGCTGATGCCACCACTGCACATCAAATTGGGCCTTATGAAACAATTTGTCAGAGCTCTAGATAAGGAGTCGGCAGCCTTCAAGTACCTTCAAGACTTCTTCCCTAAGCTGTCTGAGGCAAAGGTCAAAGCCGGTGTCTTCGTCGGACCACAGATAAAGAAGATCCTGGAGTGCAATGAATTCCCCAAGAAGCTCACTAGTAAGGAGAAAGTAGCTTGGAACAGCTTTGTCGCAGTGGTTCGGGGCTTCCTGGGCAATCACAAGGCCGAAAACTATGTGGAGCTGGTTGAGACTCTGGTGAAGAACTACAGCACAATGGGCTGTAGGATGTCCCTCAAAGTCCATATCCTTGATGCTCATCTTGATAAATTCAAGGAGAACATGGGAGCGTACTCGGAGGAGCAAGGAGAGCGCTTCCACCAGGATATATTGGACTTTGAACCCCGCTACCAAGGACAGTATAACGAGAACATGATGGGAGACTACATTTGGGGGCTGATTCGTGAAAATGATTTACAGTGTAATCGTAAATCTCGAAAAACTACTCACTTCTAAATCTTTTATAGTCATTTTTGTATTACTTTAGTATAAATACATGTTAATTTGGATTCCTATGTTGTTTTTTTCTGACTTTATGTGAACGAAAAGACACAAATTCGCCCGTTTTCTCATTGGAAATAGGTACATTTCAAAATATCACTGTCCTGGTCACAAAAGCAAAGTTTGTGGGGAATAATAGCCATTTTCTATACTTTTGAGGCATAAGCAATTAGGAAATAACACTTACTACCCAGGAATAAAAATTGTGTTACATAGTGTAATATGTGAGCACGGGGAATTGCACTTTATTAATTCACGTGCAGTTGTACTGCGACTCCAATTGAATGATTATCAATCGAGTCTCGGTACAGCTGCATAAAAGCTACATGTTTTCACCCACTCTGGGTTGTGTGTTCGGTGAGTGGAGAACGAGATTGGAGACAGAGGTAATAATAATAATAATAAAAAAAATCAGCTCACCGTGTTTGTCTGTAAGGTCCGTTTTGTTTGTCTCTTTTCTTTTGGCGAATGTGCCGTGTCCTGTATTTTTTTTAGTTACAACCTTTTTTATTTTCTGTTCTGTTTATTTATTAAATGCTGAGCGAAACCATTCTCCAGCTCTACCAAACTCCACCTCTCTCATTGTTTATTTCCTGGTTCTGGTCCTACACCACCCACTCCGGCCGTCTTTGTGACAATAATACATGGAATGAATCTACCAACCTAATCAAAATAGTGGAAGTTAACAATAACTGTTCTCTTCTGGTTGTACTGTATCTGTTTCAACATCTATGGCTACATATACAATTTATACAGTACATTAGCATAATATAATACACATGAAAAAACACACACAGAGATCATAACCTGTGTAAAGACTGTTAAACAATGTTTTTAGTAACACCTATAGTTATACAGTTTTAAAAACAAAGTTGAAATTACAGATTAAAAAGAACCAAGCTAGTCTAATCTAGTATTGTTCTGCAACTGACAGGTGAACAAAGCAATGGGGATTCAAGGTTTAAGCAAGAAACCTCTCCTATCTCCTGCACCGCAGTTATTAATATTATATAGATAATATATACCTTATATATATATATATATATATATATATATATATATATATATATATATATATATATATATATATATATAATGTAGTGACTTTGGTATACAATTTATTTATATATAAATTAGTCTCTAGGCGCACTGTTTAAGAACATCCAAACATTAGTAACTGAGACATACCATAATAGTTCGGTGATATCATGTACAACTCAGATTCCCTTGACAACAATTGACATGCACACAACTTATCAGAAATATAAAACAATTGTTTATTTAGGGGAAAAGGGGTGCACAACTAATCTAATATTACAGAAAGGAAAGTCTATTGGTTAGAGATATGCATGAATAGTAATTGCAGTTCATTGATTCCATAGTTAAATGATTACAACGACCATAACACCATTAGCATACGTGGTTAATATATTAATATTGACTATGTATTAGCACACAAAGTGTCTACTTTGCATTAGTATTTTCAATACCAGTTTCTTGTTGTAATCAAACCAAACACTGCGTTTGAACAGAACAAGCTCATCCCAACCGTCAAGCATGGTGGTGGGAGTGTGAAGTTTGAAGCTGCTTTGCTACCTCAGGACCTGGATGGCTTGCCATCCTTGACACAACCTTGAATTCTACATTGTATGAAAAGATTCTAGAGGAGAATGTCAGGCCATCTGTCCGTGAGCTGAAGCTGAACCGAAAGTGGGTCATGCAGCAAGACAATGATCCTAAACATACAAGCAGATCTACAAAAGAATGGCTGTAGAAGAAAAAATTCTGCGTTTTAAAGTCCAGACCTAAACCCCTTCGAAATGTTGTGGCAAGACCTGAAGTGAGCTGTCCATGCAAAGAAGACCTCAAATGTCACCGAGTTGAAGCAGTTCTCTAAGAAGCAATGGGCCAAAATTCCTCAAAACAGATGTGAGAGACTGACTAACAGTTACAGGAAACGCTTAGTTGAAGTCATTGCTGCTCAAGGGGGTGCCACCAATTACTGAATCTAAAGGTTCACATACTTTTTCACACGTGTTGAATCATGTGTGGATAAATAACTGTTGAAAAACTATCATATTTTTGTATAATTTGTTAAATCTATTATTAGGACTTAGATTAAGCTCTAATAGCATTTTAGGTTTGAAATATGTTAAATATGTGAAAATCCTATATATATATATATATAGTGAGCAGGGAGAGGGTTAAATGCACATTGGTGTAATTTAATTGTTCTGTTAATTGTTTTGTTAGTTCATTATCACCTGCACCTGGCTATTATTGTAAATTAAAGCCAGGTGCAGGGTTTATAAGGAGTGCAGCCAGTCTGTTCATGGCTGCTGTATGTGAAGAAGCTCACTTGATAGTGTGCTTAAGCGTATAGAAAGAAAGGTACAGTACTGTGTAGAGCCTTTCTGTGTGTTTTGTTTTTATTTGATTTAGTGTAACAGGTAAACAGCTTAGCTGTCCTGTTTTTTATGGTTTAGTTTCCTGTTTTGTGTTTTAATAAGTGTTTGAAAAAAGAGCTAGGTATTTGTTTTGTTTATTGTTATTTCGTAAAAATTAAAGTGTGTGCAAGTGCTTTTTCTTTCATTTTCTGTGTGCTGAGTCATTCTTAAAGGGCCAACGAACTGCAGAGAGTTGCAGCTTGTTTGCTCTTTCTCTCTCTCTCTCTCTCTCTCTCTATCTATCTATATATATATATCTATATATATATATATATATATATATATATATATTATATATATATATATATATATATTATATGTGTGTGTGTGTGTAACATTGCAATCCCCATATACGCGTTTCAATCGATATTAGTACTGTGAAAATGAAACACAACTTTCAGTCTTAACTGATGTCAAATACTAAACATACTTCACTGGATCATTAATTATGGGACAAGACAACACTGTGATTTATATTCTTTTATTTAATACTGCTGCTTACCTCACAATGAGCACACCATTAGAAAACTGAGGTGATCTCCCATTCCCATGCATGTCAAGTCTCAAGGTTTCAGTGAAACTCACAGTTTTCTGCAATGGATTCTCACGTTTGTGCATAAGTTTGCTATTGTTCGCGAGGCTGTGAAACCCTTTATAGATGATACTGTGGTAAATTCAATACAACTAGCCAAGCGTATCATTTCATTTTGGAGGGGGAGATGGAGGATCACCATGAAGAGGTGTACATTACCATTCTATGTTCCTGTATCGCACACAAACTCCCCCTTACTCCAAAGATAGAATTGCCTCGTCTCAAACTGACAGTTTGTCTGCATAAGCCTTCTATTAAGGTGGGCAAACAGAGAAAGATCGAGTTCATCCTCTATGAGAACGACAGTGTGTGCGAATCGCGAATGCAGCTGTTTTGAAATTAATATAAAATTATCCCAGTAATCATCAGTTGCAAAACAAATATATTGTTTAATGCAATTTTTTGTCCACTACACGTCCGTCTTAAAATATTTAAGTATGTTGAGTGGTTTTACATTGATAGAGCTCGAATGTCACTACATATCGCAAAAGACAATGAAACTTGTCATTAATCATAATAATTTATTAAAATATTATATATCATATAATTATTTGTAGTGTACAATTAACCTAATTACATTCAGCACAAAAAAAATCATAGTTTTCTGAGTGGATATTATTGTATAACACTTTGTGGCTACAACAAGTGCTGCTGCTTTAAGTGCTAGAAGGTGCCAAACAGTGATAAGCGGAAGCAGAATTCATTTGTAAAAAATTTGTTGTGTCATTATTAACAAATGGGGTGTTGCATGAGATCTATACATTTTCTAGAAGTATTAACGAGACAGAGCAATGTGACTGTTGCAGTTTATAACATTGGTTTACTGTATTCTTTATTTTGCTCTTGCTTGACTGTGATCTTATCATACTTTTGTAACTGCTCTTATCTGCATTATGATATTCTGTAATGTGATAACTTGTAATGCAATATTTTATAATGCGATACTGTAATGCGTAACAATCCATGGTGGATCTGATTCTGCAAATATGCTAGACTGTTTAAATACATGGATTTGTAATATAGAAAGTAAGTTAAAACATGTGAAAGACATGACTTTGCAATACACAGATTTAGTTTAAATTTAATAACATTTATATTTTTATTTAAAAAAATGCTTGATATTAGTTATGCTTTTTCATATTACCTGCTTTTCCAGTGGCAAATGTTTTGCAGTGTCTGTCTCGGTGCCACGCCCTCCTGACAGTCTTGCCAGAGTGACAGATATGTTTTTAGGGGTAGGCTCTGGCATAATTAAAAATAAAAAGATCTTTCAATTTAAAAGCACAGTCTAGCTTGGAATGAATTTTTCCAATGAAAAGTTTTGTTTGTTTGGGTTTTTTTTTGTTTTGTTTTGTTTTTTTTTTTTTTTTTAAGTCAGATTCAAGTTACTGTCTATTACAGCTATATTACATAAACCCACAAACAAACTTTTTGGGTGTTATTATTACAAAGATTTTTTGTTGAAATACGGTGGGGATAATAATAAAAAATCTCAAACTAGCCCACCCTACTTCTCAGTTCCTCAACACAACTGTGTTTCTCAACACAACATGTCATTACTCGTATAGAGTCGAAGGAGAGGCTGTCAGACTGTCACTGTCTCACTCACACAGAAATTACCGTAGAAATAAAAGAGACATCAATGAGAATGTAATTATTAAACAAAAAAAAAATAATAATGTTCTTTATGATGCTAGTGTCAGCGGTTATAAAGACAATAAAAAGAAAGACATCATATGGTGAGAAATAACAGAACAATTGGAAATTCTCTTTTTTTCACCTTAATTTTAGTCAAAGTGTTGGGAAGTGCCACACAGATTTTGCATTTCTGTAAAATGACGCTTCTGTTTTAATAATGTTGACCAATAATAATAATAATCACATTCACACACTAACTGAATATTTAACTAAAATTGAAAATCAATAAAAAAAAAGTATATTAAACAAATTTCTTAGTATTTACAAAGTAATATGTGTAGATGTATTATTTTTGAATGATTTACGTGTAAAACCAGATCACATATAAACATTCACTGTTAAATGTCATTTTTTTTAGTGTGGTGTACCCAGACTATTTCTTTGTTTTATTTGTTTTATTTCTTCTCCAAAAAGCAAAAATGTTTTATGTTTTTTTTTTTTTTTTTTAATGTACTTGTGCTGTATTTGTGTCGTTTGCTTCGCTCCCGGTGTGCATAGCACCCCTCCCCCCCAATCCCAAGGTTTTTCAGCAGGGGTTTCACTGGTATGAACACTTAGGGGTTGACATGTCTGCATTCAGTACAGGCAGTGAAAACATATCAGTTTTAGAGATATTTAGAGAACATTTTTATTTTTTCTTAGGTATATTAATCCCAAGGATGCACATGTTCAGCACTTGCTCACTGAAGACATATACAGAGAGGCTGGTTGAACAATACAAAAAGGGATGAAGCTCATTTCTCAAATATTATTTCTACAATATGTACTTGTGGCAATGTTGCCCAGCCCCTGTGTGTATTTCAGTGTTGTATGTTGCATGTTGTTTGTTAATGTTGGTGTATAGTCATTGGTACACGGGATATAAGTGGAGAACGGGATTGGAGATGGAAGTAACAGTTAGTATAATAGTTAAATCATAATACAAGCTCACTGTGTTTTGTCTGTATAGTCCATTTTGTTTGTCTCTTTATTTTGGCTAAAGTGCCGTGTCCTGTGTCTTGTTTGTCTTTCAACCTTTTATTTTCTGTCTGTTTCATTATTAAATGCTGAGCAAAACCAATCACTCAGCTTCACCAAACGCCACCTGTTTATTTTGTGTTGGTTCCTGGTTCTAGTCTGACCTCACCCACTACAGCTATCTTTGTGACACGTGGTGTCATCATGGGATTACCTGTGCCTCTTAGACGCAGACAAGAGAGGGAACCGCTGTGTTTTTTTTTGAGAAAAAAAAATACACAACAAATATGGAAGGCTGGAGAGATGGCTGCATGAGCTGGAGGAGCTCCTCGGTGGTCTGGAGGACCAAGGCTGGTGCCTTGCCTGCAGGGTGTATGGGCACATGTTGGCTGTCTGCCCTTACCAAGAGGGAGAGGAGGAACTGACCCAGGAGAGGAAGATGAAGAGAAGGAGGCAGAGAAGGGGGAAGGTGAGGAGGAAGCAGAGGGAGCCAAGGTGGTGCACTATGTGCATTGTTTATGCGCATGCTTATGGGCATGAGGACGAGGACTGCCGAGAACAGGAGCCAGAGGATGAGGATCCCAGTCGTCCTATACCTGAGGGGGAGGAGCCCAAATGTCCTACGTCTGAGTGGGAGGAGCCTGAGCATCCAACACCCAGAAGGGGGGAACACAGGTGTCTACAGCCTACAAAGGAGGAGTTGGTGCATCCACATCCCCAGAAGGGGAAGGCAGTGTCCACAGCCCAAGTCTCCACCTGCAGGGGAAGAATGCCTGCTGGTTTCGCCCCAAGAGGGAGAGCTGCACCAGTCCCCTGCAAGTGAGGGAGAGCCGCACCAGTCCCCTGCAAGTGAGGGAGACCCGCACCAGTCTCTTGCAAGTGAGGGAGAGCCGCACCTGTCCCCTGAAAGAGAGGGAGAGCCTCACCAGTCCCCTGCAAGAGAAGGTGAGCCACACCAGTCCCCTGAAACAAGGGTAGACTACACGTTGCTCCCATCTCTGTCGCCAGGAGACTACACGCAACTCCCACCTCCATCGATTCCACCGCCCGGAGCAGAACAGCAGGAGCTGCCTCTGCCTCCGCCACCTCCACCAGCAGGAGCAGAGTAGCAGGAGCTGCCTCTGCCACCTCCACAGGCAGGAGCAGAGCAGCAGGAGTTGCATCTGCCTCTGCCACCTCCACTAGCAGAGGGTGAATGCCTGCTGGGTCCCTTTCCAACAGCAGAGTATGAATGCCTCCTGGGTCCCTTTCCACCAGAAGAGGATGAATGCCTGCTGGTATCACTTCCCCTACCATCGTGAGGAGAGGAGCTACTTCTATCTCCATCACCAACAGGGGGAAAGGAGCAGGAGCTGCCTCGCCTTTCACCAGAAGGAGCAGGACTAGATACTGGCGGTCCTCAGCAGCCCTTGCATAGACTGCTGAGGGAAGCATGGGGAAGAACCGCCTGGCTGAAATGGCCGAGAAGAGGGCCAAAACCCACACCCCAGCTTGTCCTGACTCCCCGCACATTATCGCTCGTGGATGCCTGCACGACTTCGCCCAAGGATGCCTGCCTGGCATCGCCTGGGGTCATCTGCCGCTCCGCATCACCTGGGGCTACTGGCTCTGCTTCGTCTGGGGTCGCTGTCAGCTTTGCTTGGCCACAGGGGTCAGTGTGGCCAGATCCCAACCAGAGGAAGCTGCCGGCTACGAAGAAGGGGGGATAGGTCAGGAGACCACCTTCCCCCGCAGCAATTTCGCTGCAGGAGTTCTTGTGGCTGGAGTCCTCAAGGAGGGAGCTGCCGGCTGAGAAGTGGGGAATGGTCAGGTGACCACCTTCATCAGCAGCCTTTCCACTGCTGGAATTACCTCGGCATAATGAGTCAGTCTGGGAGCTGTCAGCACGTTTGCTGACAGCCTCGCCATTGGCAGCATTTCCACTGCCAGTGGTACAGCGGGAGGAGACTCACTCCACTGACTGCACGTCTGCTGACAGCATGGCCAGTAGCAGCCTGGCTACTGGCAACATTGCCCCCTATGAACCCCTTAAAGTTCCCGTTCTTGGCCGGGACTTTGAGCAAGACTTTAGGGATTTTAAGGGGGGAGGTGGCCATTGAGGGCATGTGTGCTACGCACAAAGGGGGGGGGGGGGGGGGGGGGGGATATGTGGCAATGTTACCCCCGCCCCTGTGTGTATTTTGTGTTGTATGTATGTTGGTGTATATTCATTGGTACACAGGATATAAATGGGTCTGTGGAACACAAGTTATTTAAAATGTATGTTTGTATTTAGGCGCAAGGATTGCACAGCACTTCACGTGCAGGTAAAATGTAATAAAACGTAACCATGGGGAATTACACTTTATTAATTCACGTGCAGTTGTACCGAGACTCCAACTGAATGATTGATTGGCAAAGGAGTCTCGGTACAGCTGCATAAAAGCAGCATGTTTTCACTCTTTCGGGGTTGTGTGCTCTGTGAGTGGAGAACAGGATTGGACATGGAGGTAACAGTTAGTATAACAGTTAAATCATAATACAAGCTCACCGTGTTTTTGTTTGTGTAGTCCGTTTTGTTTGTCTCTTTATTTTGGCTGAAGTGCCATTTCCTGTGTCTTGTTTGTCTTTCAACCTTTTATTTTCTGTCTGTTTCATTATTAAATGCTGAGCGAAACCAATCGCTCATCTTAACCAAACTCCACCTCTCCCTGTTTATTTTGTGTTGGTTCCTGGTTCCTTGTGCCTACAGTAGGGGAATAAAAAAATTAAACAGCAAATCAAGGTATTTAAGCTAATTAAAAATAAAGTCTTGGTATTGCCAAATGTAGAAGAAAGGTGTTTATTTTCAATTTCAGTTTGAGTTCATAGAGTTGTGTCTTATACACTCTGAATTACCTTGTCACATTTATTAAAATTATTCAACTGTATGTTTGCCTAACAATGCTTCTTTTTATAAGACGTTGGTTTTTCCACTCCTTCTAGCACTGAGTTGTTTGTGGCTCCCATAAAATAAGTACAGTAGTCTCTGCATATAGGAACGCCTCCTAAGAGAACGCTTCACCTTAGGGAGCAACCTTGTGGTGACACAGAATTTTCCCATTATAAATGCACTGCCTAAAGGAACATGAACTTTGCTTAAAAGAACACCTTTTTGGCATGATAGTGATTGCAATATTAACTGATTAAAAACTGATACAGCACTGTTTTGTAACGTGATAACTCACCATCATCAAACTCAAAATAAATGGTTTATCCAAGCTTTCCAAAACAGACTTGTCATTACAAGAGTAATCTAGAACTGCTGCTACATTTTTTAACATGTGTAGGGGTGTTTTGTTAATATCTATTGCGTTGAAATTAATTGTCATATTCATAATTACTCTTAGAGCTGCTGCTTCTATATTTTTTTGCGTATGTAGGTGCTTTGTTAATCTAGTTTATTAATGTTGGTTTGTCAGATAGTTTATTATTATAGTATGTTAATATATATGTTTATATATGTTAATATGTTTGCCTATTGATTTTTCTCTTATTCTGTTCATGTTGATGCACATGCGTCATGACATAAGTAATACATACATTTGTATTTATTAATTGATATCATGATTGGCCTTGTCATGTTGTGTCTGGTGGTTTTGCTTGCTTCCCGAGGTTTGTTCTCTTAGCTAGAGACTATTGTATGCTATTAAGGACATTTCAGCCCATAATGTATTATTTGTAATCAATACTGTAACTCTAAATCTGCAATCATCAAACAAGTACAATAAATGAGTTAGTAAACACACAGTACAAAACCAGTGATCTCTAAATATGAGTGATACTGAGCCCCAACCTGCTATTCTCAATATGAGTGCCTACAATTGAGCTGAAGGAGCCGAAGTTACCAACAGTTAGATGATCTGGATGATCTTTGACAGAAAGAGATACTGTTGCAGTGCATTCATAGAACACAAAAGGTGACTGTGTGTCAGAGTAAGCTCTTCTGCCTGAAGATTTAATGTTGAGACAGAGTTAACAAGCAGGCAGGAACAAAGTATCAAAGAGTGTGGTCTCTAGACATGTTGTGGTTGTCAACTTGAAGGTGGTAAGCTATATAATTCTCAGCCAGGGATGGTTTTGATTAGATTGTGACAGTTTTTTGCCAATTTGTCTGCCAGGCAGGTATCTTAACCTACTGCAATAATATATTTACTTAAATAATATACAACCTGCCACCAGGACCTAACTGCTGAGTAGATTACTTGCTAGGCCTTGTTGCGGACAGCTAAGCACAGACTTCTTTTTGAACCTAAGGCACAGATTTAGAAGAGAAATGTATAAAGTAATTAAATCTTAGAGCAAAAGTTACTTATAAAAAAAGAGAAAGAGGTATTTCAGAGGCAGGGGCTAATTTTAATAAATTAGCAAAAGACCCAAAACAAACAAAAACAACAAACATTTATTTTTTTTTTTGTTCTGTTTTTTTCTCTTAAACAATGAAAAACAGGAAATGCAAATGTTCCCCAAAGCATTTTAAATGTACATAGTAAGCCATCAAGGACAAAATATTTCATAATATTTTGAATAATATAGAATAATAATCCCCTACAATTTCAAGGCCAACCACTCTGCTATGTGAATAATGTGAAACCACCAATATGGCAGCCAGGCAACTATATTGGATAGAAGGTAAACATCAAAGCATCCCTCCTACAAAATCAGTCAAACATTTTCATGTGAATACTCCAGATACCCTTGAGATACAGTACTGGGATGTCCATACATATAACATCAATCAAAATTCAATGCTCTTTGCATTTCTCCTCAGATTTCAATTCTCTTTAAAATACTTGCGGATTTGCAGCAAATATTTCAAGCTGGAAAACTGGCTTATTTAAGATGTTGCGAGCAGTAGTTTTGCAGCAGGTGGGTTCATAATTGGGACTGTTATATTAAGTTCAAACTTTGAAGGTGTAACATGCCCCCTAAGGGTGCAAATGTGTGTTGAAGTTGTTACACATTTTTTTAACATTAACAGTTTTTATTTATTAATTTTTTTTAAACAAGAAAATGTGGTAATTGGCATTTTGGTATACAGACATTGATAAGCCTGGCAGTGCCTGGCACATCATCTTAAACAATACAGCTTTCTTGATTAACAGGTAAAGGCTAGACATGTTTTTGGTTAATGCATGTCAATGTTTAAAAGCAAACGTTGCTCTAAAATACATGTGTTGTCCATTTACACATGTATAGTATTGCTTTGTTTCTTTCGATATTGAGATTTTTTATTTTTATTTCTAGTTTTACCACTATTGAGTGTTTTATTGATGTAGATGGGTTTTAGTTCATTCCATTACCACTCAGGTGAAACTGGGATAAATATCCCAAACTAATAAATTAATACTTGGATGCTTTGTTTTGTCCAAAAGAAAAACAAAAAGTAAAAAAGAACCAAGAGTGCTCTTTGGAGGAAAGGGTTTCTTCAAAAGTTTAGTAAAAAAATATAGGTGAAAAAATACCTGTATCCAATGTTTTCATGCAGATTTAAATTAATCTATCAGGCAAATCATCAAAAACCAGGGCACTCTTACAAACTTAGATATAAAATCTTTATTAATGGGGCATATCTAAAAACGGAATGTTAAAAATAGAACACAAAGCCAGCATGTTCTAAAAAAACATAGAATACACCTTTAACAATTGATTTCAATACACACAGGATGGTATTTGTCCAAATCCAGTGTAAAGCCATTTATCACATTTATTAAGGAGCTAGTGTCAAGAGATTTGGTTTCAAAGCTGCTTGACCATGGTCATTGATTTCAAATAATGGTTCAACAATGGCAGAGTACAGTGAATACACAGTATTTCACTTCAAAAGGGTTGCCATCTTAAAGAACTAATAATACTACTACTGATTACAACAACTAGATTTATATATCTTACTGTATAGATTTCTCATAAAGTATAAAATAGATTGGCTATGCTATTGTGCTAATTTATTGGTAATGACTATCTTCCTGATTGGTCTTATTTCAATAATTCACACATTCTACAGTACACTTGGTTTCTTCCCATTTAAATAAGTGAACCATAAAAAAAAAAAAAAAAAAAAAAAAAATATAAAAAAATATATATATATATATATATATATATATATATATATATAATATAATATATATACTAATATATATATTATCAATGATATATATATATATCTATATCATTAAAAGAAAAAAAAAAACACATTGCTAGCATTATAAACATGTTCTTAGTGAATTTCCCCTGCAGTGATGTCATGCTGCACGAAACATTTCTGTTGAGGTATGCTTGCTTTCATCACTAGGTAACTCAACTGTGATAATATTAGATCCCAAAACAAACCCAAAAGCAAATGGGTTTGTAAATAAACAATAGTTTATATTTTTACAATTTTTTTTTATTTTTTATGTTCACAATATAGTACTTTTTCTTAGTTTGTCTTCAATGCAGATATTTAAAATATGAACGAAATCAAATGTGGTATGTAAACAAGGTGCATATAAATGTAATATGTCACTTGATCTGGCTGCTGTGGAAAACCATTCACCATGCAGCAAGTAAACTTGGCAGGTGAAGAATCCGAATGATGGACAGCAGGGTTCTAGGACAAACAACATGCTGAAGTCTTCAAATTAACTAATTAATAGCAGCCCTGTCTCTCTTGAAAATGTTCCACTGTCGAAATTGCAGACTGTAGCATTTTCACCGGGGCACACAACACTTTTTGACAGATGACGTCCTTCTAATTGGTTAGGGATGGTGTTTCTACTGACTTTGTAATGGTAGGTTATTACCATAACCCTGATTCCCTGAAAAAGAATGACAACCATTACCGAATGAGAAGAGCCCTCTCTGACCATCAATCACTGAGCATATATAAAAAAGCTGTCCTATCAGGGCCCTGCTGTGAAGAGGAAGTCCCTCCCACCTCCTACTGAAGAGGGACGTCCTCACAGTAGCACATCGCCATTTTCTTTCTAAATCAGATGGGGACACGACCTTGAAGGGTAATGGTTGTCATTCTTTTTCAGAGAACCAGGGTTATGATAATAAACTAACATTCCCTTTCAATGGAATGACAACACTATGTAACACAATTTTTGTTCCTGGGTAGTAAGTGTTATTTCCTAATTGCTTATGCCTCAAAAGTATAGAAAATGGCTATTATTCCCCACAAACTTTGCTTTTGTGACCAGGACAATGATATTTCAAAATATCACTATTTCCAATGGGAAAATGGGCAAATGTGTGTCTTTTCATTCACATAAAGTAAAAAAAAAACAACGTATGAATCCAAACTAACATGTATTTATACTAAAGTAATACAAAGATGACTACAAAAGATTTAGAAGTGAGTAGTTTTTCGAGATTTACAATTATACTGTATTTACAGTATAATTGTAAGTCTCGAAAAACTACTCACTTCTGAATCTATGACTTGCTTTGTGTGCGCCTCAGTGCGTGTAGCCAGTGCTGCATCCATGCACTTTGAAAATGTGTGGGGCGCCAATGAGAGGCCAAACAGCAGCACACAGAATTAATATGCAGTGCCTTGAAAGGCAAAGCACAGATACAGTACTGTGCAAGAGTTTTAGGCAGGTGTGAAAAAATGCTGTAAAGTAAGAATGCTTTAAAAAATAGACGTTAATAGTTTATATTTATCAATTAACAAAATATAAAGTGAGTGAACAGAAGAAAAATCTACATCAAATCCATATTTGCTGTGACCACCCTTTGCCTTCAAAACAGCACCAATTCTTCTAGGTACACTTGCACACAGTTTTTGAAGGAACTCAACAGGGAGGTTGGCTCAAACATTTTGGAGAACTAACCACAATTCTTCTGTGGATTTAGGAAGCCTCAATTGCTTCTCTCTCTTCATGTAATCCCAAACAGACTTGATGATGTTGAGATCAGGGCACTGTGGGGGCCACATCATCACTTCTAGGACTCATTCTAGGACTTATTCTTCTTTACGCTGAAGATAGTTCTTAATGACTTTCGCTGTATGTTTGGGGTTGTTGTCATGCTGCAGAATAAATTTGGGTCCAATCAGATGCCTCCTTGATGGTATTGCATGATGGATAAGTATCTGCCTGTACTTCTCAGCATTGAGGAGACCATTAATTCTGACCAAATCCCCAACTCCATTTGCAGAAATGCAGCCCCAAACTTCCAAGGAACCTCCACCATGCTTCACTGTTGCCTGCAGACACTCATTTGTGTACCGCTCTCCAGCCCTTTGGCGAACAAACTGCTTTCTGCTACAGCAAAATATTTCAAATTTTGACTCATCAGTCCAGAGCACCTGCTGCCATTTTTCTGCAGCCCAGTTCTTGTGTTTTCGTGCATAGTTGAGTCGCTTGGCCTTGTTTCCACGTCGGAGGTATGGCTTTTTGCCCACAAGTCTTCCATGAAGGCCACTTCTGACCAGACTTCTCCGGACAGTAGATGGGTGTACCAGGGTCCCACTGTTTTCTGCCAATTCTGAGCTGATGGCACAAATGGACATCTTCCGATTGCGAAGGGAAGTAATCATGATGTGTCTTTCATCTGCTGTAGTAAGTTTCCTTGGCCAACCACTGCTTCTACGGTCCTCAACATTGCACGTTTCTTTGTGCTTCTTCAAAAGAGCTTGGACAGAACATCTGGAAACCCTGTCTGCCTTGAAATTTCTGCCTGGGAGAGACCATGCTAATGCAGTATAACTACTTTGTGTCTTGTTGCTGTGCTCAGTCTTGCCATGGTGTATGACTTTTGACAGTAAACTGTCTTCAGCAACCTCACCTTGTTAGCAGAATTTGGTTGTTCCTCACTCAGTTTTATTCCTCCTTGTGGCAGAGCAAAGCTCTGCCCTTTAAATTGGCAGAGATGGGGTTAACTTCCCCTACCTGCCTGGGTTTATTATGTTCAGGTGGCTGGGGTTGATTAGTTGATTAGGTTGATTAACGATCAATCAGCGCCCAGCCACCTGATATAAAAGGAGGCCTCTGCTTCTCATTTGGGGGGGAGGTGTGTGGCAGAGCAAAGATCTGCCCTTTAAATTGGCAGAGATGGGGTTAACTTCCCCTACCTGCCTGGGTTTATTATGTCCAGGTGGCTGGGCGCTGATTGATCGTTAATCAACCTAATCAACTAATCAACCCCAGCCACCTGAACATAATAAACCCAGGCAGGTAGGGGAAGTTAACCCCATCTCTGCCAATTTAAAGGGCAGAGCTTTGCTCTGCCACACTCCTACACAGCTGTTTCTGTTTCAGTTAATGATTATGTTTCAACCTACATATTGAATTGATGATCATTAGCACCTGTTTGGTATAATTGTTTAATCATACACCTGACTATATGCCTACAAAATCCCTGATTTGTGCAAGTGTACCTAGAAGAACTGATGCTATTTTGAAGGCAAAGGGTGGTCACACGAAATATGGATTTGATTTAGATTTTTCTTCTGTTCACTCACTTTGCATTTAGTTAATTGATAAATCTAATCTATTAACATGTCTATTTTTTAAAGCATTCTTACTTTACAGCATTTTTTCACACCTGCTTAAAACTTTTGCACAGTACTGTACTTTCTGTGCACCAGATGGATCAAGGACATGGAAGTAGGCATCTTGCAGGTCGATCGATGTGAACCAGTCGTCCAGCTCGATGGACAGACTGGAAGATATGCTGTGCTGTCAACATGTTGAACTTCCTTTGTTTGAAGAACAAGTTGAGGACCCTGAGCTCCAGAATAGGTCTGAAACCATCGTCCCTCTTGGGCACCAGGAAGTACCTTCCAGCAGGAGAACCGGTTACCCCTGTCTGGCAGAGGTCCCTTGCCATCGGCTCTTCCTCTGCCTGCTTTTCTGTTCTGGGGCGGAGGGAGGCGTTCAGGCCCGTTTGCATCTGCAGGCTGTGAGGGCTACCTTGGGTGTTGGGGGTAAGCCGGAAGGCACGAGAATTGAGGCTACCTGCGTGGCCTTGTGGGTCCTCTGAAGGCTCACATCAATGGTCGTCCCAAATGTCTGCCCCGGTGTAATGGCGGCATCCAGTAACACCACCCTCTTGGTCTCCATGACCTTGGCTTGCATCAACCACAAGTGCCGACAAGCGGCCACCATCGCCGCCAGCTACCTCCCCATTAGGTTAGTCATTGCCTTTGCTACCACCTGAAGCTCCCGTGTCTGCTTTTGTCGCCCTTCCCTGCAACCTCTCTGATAACTGGGTCTGATAGAGCACCAGTATAGCCATGGCGTTTATATAGCCATAGCCATGCTCTAACTAACAACGCTGCCAACACGTATGACTTCTTCAGCATTGTGTCAGTTGTCCTGCAAGGCTTGTATGGGCAGGTCAGGTCCTTATCCCCCTTGGTGAAGGTAGAATTTTGCACCAATATCGTGACCATTTCCCCGATAAAGGGCGCACGAAATATATCGCATACCGCGGACTCCCTTATTGTTGCAGCAGTTGTGCCCAATCACTAGCCTGTTGTCCCGACTGCGATACCACGTCATAGGACAGTTCCAACAGATACCCTGCACAACACGAATAGAACCTTCTTCCACATGGGTCAAAAACGTCCTTTGAGGCACTGTATGGTGGTCAGGGCGCTATGGTCCCTTATCCACGGATCCGAGAAGTAAAGGCTATTGTCACCAAATCCCACGTGACCATTCCACGAATGACAAAGGTGCCTACTTCGTCCGGCACTGTGACCCAGTCATGGTCCCTCCTCTACGTGGGATTAAGGTCTTTTACGGCGACGGTGTTCCCTTCCCCGACCAAACACACGTAGAAATACAATACCCAAGGAACAAGGGAAGACAAGAAGGCTACGCGCCTGGTCGCCCTTCTAGGGGCTCTACTGTTCTGGAGGCTGAAGGCGCAGACACTGGGTTGCTCCAGGAGGAGTGCACCAATTCCAGAAAATCCTGCCACAAGGGAATGGCCTGTTGTGTGTGCACTTTTTGTTGCAAGAAATGGTTCCCCTTTCCCTTCTGTTCTGCCGGACAGGGAACGTCCATGGCTGCAGCTGCACATTGCTGAGTGCTCGGAACTCTTCTCTTTGCGACACATGTGGCAGGGGCGGTAAGGTGCCCCCTCGTTGTGGCTTGCCTGATGGATGTGACTGGGTCAGACACGTCTGACCTTGACGCTGTAAAAGACAGCTCACCTGGGCTAGGAGGTCTCGTTGCTGGTGATGGATAGCGAGACTGTGGAAGTTGAGGCTGCCAGATGGTAGGGGGCTGCCAGTCTACCCTGCGATTTGAGTAGGATATCCAGCATTGTCTTCTAAGCCCTCACAGTCTCTCATAGGCTCTCTGATGGGGATCGTCATCGTCTGTGCCTGTGCGGGGAAGGAGGTACCTGCACGGTGACCGTCCGTCCCCTGGTGAATGCTCCCTCAATTGTTACCGCCTTGGCGGTGACCATCTCGCTTCCCCCAAGAGGCGCTTACGTCTCTGCACTGGTGGTGGAGAAGAGAAGGCGACTCACGTTGGCCTGGCGGGGGGGGGGGGGGGGGGGGGGGTATGGGGAAGCTCCCTGGTCACTATGGCATGGGGGGGGGGGGGGGGGGGGGGGTTCCTAGAGAACCTTAGCGAAGGACCCTGGACTACGGACCTCATTCTCCCTTGGCTCTGGGAAAGAGACTCCGTTGGGGATAGACTGTGCTTAGTTCTTTTGGAGAACTTCCTGCATGGAGAGCAGTCCAACTCACCCGCAAGTGCTTTGGCCCCGTGGTCAGGCCCCAAGCATCTGGTGCAGGAAAAGTGCTTGTCCTGTCTGGGCAGCTTCACAGAGCAGTCAGTACCATGTCTATCGGCGCCGAGGTCGGTGCCGGGGAGAGCGTGGTTGAAGCCGAGCGGTCGTTGCCGAGTCAATCGGGGGCCGGGGTCGATGTCAAAGAGAGCGCTGTTGGTGCTGAGTCAATCGGCGCCGATGTTGGTGCCATTGGGGAGCCCGATCGGTGCCGGGCTGTAGACGGCGGCGAAGATGTTCACACAGGTGCCGAGTTAATCGGGGCCGGGTTAGGCACTCGAGGATGTTGCAAGCCTGAAATCGGCGAGGACAAGCGCAGTCGATGCCGAGCTGATGTAGCCGATTCAGTCAGCGTGGGTGCCACAGCCACACTAGGAAAGCCAGAGGCTGTGGCCGATTAAATCAGAGTAGAGGACAACCTACGAGCCTTGCAGCACCAAAACAGCTCTCAACACCGTAGAAAAACAGGAGAATAAGGCAGGAGCATTCTCAATAGCGCTCGAAAACGCAATTTACCATGAAAAAAATTTCAATTTGAAGTTAGAAAGGTAGAAACCAATAAACCAGCCCATAACCTTGGTTCTCTGAGAACCTTTAAACAAAGAGACACTTGAAACATTGAGACACTTAAAAACTTTATGAAATAATATAGATCGTTTAACATCATATAATAAAAACTGCAAAATGATATTGCAAAGGTCTACCGGAAGTCATAATAGTAGTACAGTATTTAATGTTTGGTTTCAAAAAGTCACATTTGTCAATTTTTTTCATTTTTTTTGTTAAGTATATGCATAACTACAAAGCGGTACATAATTTAATATGTTTACGTAATGTTATTCAGGTTTCATTCAACTTTATGAAGCAAAATTACTTAATTCTATAGGGTGATGCAAAAACCATCTGTGGAAGCTGGGTTTTAAGAATACACAAAGAGACACATATTAAAATGGACCAAGATTATTTTTTGGCAATTTTTTCACATCCAGAACCGAGATCTAGAAGTTCTCAGACCCGCTTCTGAATAGAACATGAAACAAATAAAGGTAACATTTGTAAATGTTGTAACTGCACCGTACTATAACCTATTTTTGCGTAGCAGGGAAAAAATGTCTACAAAACATCCATATTTCAAGAGAAAATGATCTATCACATGATATATGTTAATTTCTTACATTATTTCTGATGAATTATGTATCTCAATACCCTGGGACTTATGTATGTCAGTTGATATTTGAAGGCACTGGAGCATTAACACTCAGCGTTTAGATTAATTGCAGTTCTGTTGTTTTGAAACATGTGGTTGCCTGTGACAGAACTTAAAAATGATTGATGTCTCATTGTTAACTCAATTAACATGTTCTTTGATGTCTGAAGACTATGTGGCTATTGCCACTTTGTTTCGATAAGCAATAACAGTGATATACAGTCTATTCTCATTAAAATGAACTTGGATTAAACAAGTTACCCTAGTTTGGACATCTGGGTTTAAAGGATTTAGGACATTTATTTACTTACAGAATGTTTCCGACCCTTATACAGTACCCTCCCCCACCCCCACTAGTATATTTTAAGGATACTACATTTGGATGCAGAGTCCTGCACGTGACTAACATATATTAGAATCATCATATCCAAGGTAAGATCTGGGTACAGCTATTGATAATGATTAACACATTACTATCTTAATTTGTTCAGTTCCTCAGGCTCCACCTGACTCCTTGTTGAGGAAGTTCCAATCAAACTTCAACACTCTCTTCAAAACATTCTTTCATGCATCCGCTCTATCTCTTGAAACGTAAGCCTTTCTCCTGCTTCTTTGTTTTGAAGTTTGCCTGGAGCAAGGTCAACTCTGTAGCCTTGAATTCCCAAGATTACACATTCTAATAGATTCTTCTTCTTCAATATCCAACTATCCAACCATTCTGACAGTACTCTGCACCAACTTGCCATAATTGTTGATCACTTTGCAGTACATGTACGCTATTATAAACCTGAATAAACAGAGACTACTAGAAGTAAATCCGGTATCAAGACCTCTTATAGTAGATCTGGTATCTACTATAAGTAAATCTGGTATCAAGACCTCTTTGGATAAAAATATTTGGTATGGTAGGGTTGCGTGGGAAATGAAACAAAGCTCACACAGGTATTTCAGGTTCTCGAATGCAGTGGTTTATTAAGCTGCTTTACCAGCCAGTAATACAATTATGTTGATTAACAGTGTTACAAAACAATCAAATTTAAAAAAAAGAAAGTCCAAAGCACACAGTTTTGGTGTGTGCTGCAGCCAACTAAGTGAAGTTTGTGGTTTCTTCTTTGGTTCTCTTTAGTCCTGCTTCTCTCTGGCTTTCCTTAGTTGTTTCTGTCCAATCTTCCTCTCTGTTCTTCAGCTCTTTAGTCTCTGCAGCACCTGTTCATCTCAGCAGCCTCCTATTTATCCCTTCCATACAGGTCATACCCCCGCTGCACCAGCCACCAATCCCAAGCATGCACGGCTTCCTGCTCTCGATCCTTTGTTGCAACATCTTATCCCCAGATTTGTGACAACAATTCTGCAATTGTGTCCCTCTCATGCGGCAAGCTGAGCTTCTGATTGGTGGAGATTCTCCCGTTTCTGACGTCGCTGAACACCTGCTGCAATTAAATCTTTGACTCTGGGTCACAGAACATTCCTGAATGCAGTTACAGCAAACCCAGAGTTCACAGTATTAGTTATATAGATGAAAATTGTTTTTATAACAGTAAATGAATAGTATGAGTGGAAAATCTCTGGAAGAGATTTAGAAAAAATATGTTATTGTCTATTCCAGCCACTCTACAAACCGGCATTCTGTATAATTAGGCTTGATTTTTGGGTCCCGACCAAATCCCTTTTGAAATGAATGGTGTGATACCCTCTACAATCCAGAACCTGTCTATTCTAGAATCTAGTATTACTTTTAAATCACTATTGAAATAAATGGTGCGATACCCTCTACAATCCAGAACCTGTCTATTCTGGAATCTAGCATTACTTTTAAATCCCTATGGAAATAAATGGTGCAATACCCTCTACAATCTGGAACCTGTCTATTCTGGAATCCAGCATGTTTTTTAAATCTCTTCTGCCTAAAAGCAATGTAAATCTGACTCTGCAATCCGGCACCAAGTCATGTGATTTTTCTTTTCCAAGTTTAAAACTAGTATAAAAAACAAAACTAAAACAAAAGGAAGACGTTGTGTATATACTCACATGTCCTGCTATGGTCATTCTGAATTGTGCAGTTGTTGAGCAACAAATTAAATGACTAAATATCCCACACAACGTGCTGTCTCAAAAGAAAATGTGTGCTTCTCAAACATGTTGAACGTTTCCCAAAACCAACACAAAAAGAGCCAAGTGAAACATTAAAAATCGCAAGGCAAACCGTTTTAGACATACTGGAAAGGGGAAGGTGCCTACTAAAAAGCAACACAGAGAAAACCTGAATGCAAGCAGAAAGCGCCTGAATCCTGCAAGCAGGTATGAACAAGACAATGTCTTCTATGTGAATGGTTTACAGTCTCATGCTAATAACAGGTAAAGATGCACACTGTCTAATATGTTATTATTTTCCTGTCCCAAGCGACACCAGATTGTGCAGGTTTTACTGTTTTTGCGCAGTGATTTTGCAGTTTAAACATAATTTCCCAACACTTGAACTGCTTTTCACGTTTTTTTTTTTTTTTTTTTTTTCCCCATGCTTCATCATAGTTTCCACTTTGTTAAGGTAATAGATCCACACCAAGCTGAATTTCAAAATAAAACCAAGACAATGACTTTGAGTAGCTTTAACTTCAAATCAGAGCTGCATCACTTGTTTTAGCTGTATGGGGATATGGATTTGAAGTGCTGCTGATTTTGTGTCGTCTTTTTTTTTTTTTTTTACTCTTTTGGGATTGTCAATTTAACGGTTACATTAAAAGGATAAAAAATATTTGCTTTTTAAAGCTTTCACTCCAGGCTAACTCCCATAGGCTTTTCTTGTAGTCCACTGAATAGAATAGTACCCTGTTTAGGTTTGAGACCATGTTCACAAAACATTAACATATGCATTGATACTCTGTGCAAGCATGTTCATTTTGTCGAAGGCCCTATAACTTTGTAATGGTATGGGTCAACTCCCTACACTCACATGCACCACTACACTTCAAACTTAATCTTCCTTTTCTTGAAATATAGCATGCTTGTTTTTATTATTATGATTATTTTGTTTTTGTGGCATACCTTCTTCCCCTGCGCAGCCTTACAGACTCACCTCATTACTAAATAGAAGATACAAAGAGAGAACTACAGAAGACAGATACAAAAATCAACCCCAATCACCATACCCAACAAATAATATTGTTTATTATTTATCTGGAGCTATAGTTACTATCAGCCCCACAATATATAATTTGTGTAAGGGATAAAACACTGATCACTCATCAAAATAATTCTCAAAAGGAATTTCAGTAGAACAAGCCAGAAGCATTAATCCCTCATAACGACTGAAAATACAAAATTAGATTAATCATTAACATGAAATTAGAGCTATTACTATCACCATGCATCCACAGTATATTGCATTTTATTACAAAATTGGTCCTCTAGTTTTCAGCTTTTGTTTTTAATCACGTGATGTCCCTTTAAACGTATTTTGAGCCGATTCACTTTCTTAATCGAACACTAATTATCAAAGGATGTTGTTTCTTTTTACCCTCATATCTTGATTGAGTTAACAAACGATGTGCATTGATCTCACCTGATTCTATTTTAACCTGCATTTCGCTATGGCTCTAATAGCCGAATTCAGTTTATTAATTTCCACTGTGTTAGTTTCTAGTATCGCGTCGCCAATTTAAACAATCTGGTATTCAGTTAAGGTTTAACAACTATTGATTAAGGTTTAAAGGGAGGAAGAGAGATGGAAATTGAAACTGAAAATTAGAAGCTCTAATTAGAGTACATTGGTAAGCGATATTGCCAATTGATAATTCTGCAAACTAAAAATTGTGTTATACCTTATGACAGGGTGTTCGTGGCATGTGTGTGGGTAAGCGCTGTTTATTTAAGTAACACAGAGAGAACATGGAAGTGGAGTTGAAACCCCGGCAGGTGCGCAGGATTTATTCACAAACAAAACGAAAGTAAAGGTGGTCATGTGACGTTACCAGTCTGGTAACGATCAGAGGTGACGTGATATACAGCAAGCTGTACAAAAGCAAGATGTAAACACAGTACAAAAACTACAAATAAAAAGGTCGAGTGCTAGTCTGATAAACGAGGCGTCCGGCTCCAGGAACCAGCTACACTACGTAACTCTCGCTAAACATTAAATGGTATCACTATCCCCTAAACTAACCTACTGGCGAGCTGGTATTATTATGATGACTCCTACTGCTTCATACGGCCTTCGCTAGGGATTGTACAGTACATACCTGTACTGCAGTTTTGACATCAAAAATCAGATGTCAAAACTGTGAAAAAGTATATCACTGTAAGCTGCATTCAAAGTATGTGGAATTAATTGCTGCAATAAAAGTCAATGCAAAGATTAATCAAATTGGGGCAAGAGGTTCCCAAAATGTATCCTTTAATAGCTTAGTCAATCAGGAGTAGTGCGGAAAAGTATGTCAGCATATCACAATAACTTCTAGTAATGAGTGTCCATGCAAAGTGTAACCAAATTTTAGCATATAGTTCTGAAGCTTTTATTAGCACAGCTAATCATCAGAGGCCAAAACTCAGGCAAAAGTCGGTCACAACAAAGATTTCGATACCCCCCAATAACTAATGAATACGCATATCAAGTTTCATCTGAATGAGCAATTCTAAAGATAATAATAATAATAATAATAATAATAATAATAAATAATAATAATAATAATAATAATAATAATAATATAGCGTCTTTCATCACAAAACACTTTACAGAGGTAGGCTGTGAACTGTGCATATGCAGTCACTTACAATAGGACATTGAGTTAAAAATGTATCCGTAGGATGGAGCACAAGGAGGTTAGTGACTTACACAAGGTCACATAGTGAGTCAGTCAGTGCCAGAAGTGGGGTTTGAACTAGTGACCGTCTGGTTATAAGCTCTGGACTTTTACCACTAGACCACACTGCCTCCTATAATTAGTGTAGCTAAAACAAACATAAATGCGTCCCCTGTCCCCAGGGGAAGTAAATGCAAAGTGGCAGAGGCTAATGAGGTAGCAGCTGAGTTATGGGTGGTATGGCCCTGACTCCTGTGGCATCAAGCTTAAGCCATAAATTTAGTTTTAGCTTTTTTTGTAATTAATATGGCATTTAATTTTATTTTATAGTCGTACAAAATTTAAATATTTTTAGCTTAAACTACAGGAACATAAATCATATTTGAAAAATGTACGAGTCAGTGCTTTCCTGGCTCAATACCAACTCTTTATTCACCAGAATGTTCTATGTAAAAAGACTGTGTAACATATGCACAGTGCCTGTAGGAAGTATTCACCCCCCTTTGACGTTTTCACAGTTTGTTGTGTTACAACCTGAAATATTTAAATTGATTTTTTCCCCTTTGATTTACACAACAAATCAATTAAAAATGAAAACCTGAAAAGTCTTCATTAGATAAGTATTCACCCCCTTTGCTATGACACTCCTAAAGAAGCTCAGGTGCAACAAATTGCCTTCAGAATTCACACAATAAGTTAAATGGAGTCCATCTGTGTGAATAAAAGTGGTTCACATGATTTCAGATTAAATACACATGTCTCCGTGAGGTCCCACAGTTGGGTAGTACATTCAAAGCAAAGATACTACCATGAAGACCAAAGAGCTTTCAAAACAACTCTGGGATAAAGTAGTGGAAAGGCACAGATCAGCGGAGGGGTATAAAAAGATTTCAAAGGCATTGAATATCCCTTGGAGCACAGTTAAGTCGATCATTAAAAAGTGGAAGGTATACGGCACCACCCAGAATCTGCTTAGAGCAGGCCATCCTCCCAAACTGAGCAGCCGGGTAAGAAGGACATTGGTCAGAGAAGCCACCAAAAGGCCAATGACACCTCTGAAAGACCTACAGCGTTCCATGGCTGAGATGGGATAAACTGTGCATGTGTCAACAATAGCTGAGGTACTCCACAAATCTGGCCTGTATGGAAGAATGGCAAGAAGGAAGCCATTTCTGAAAAAATCCCATGTAAATTCCTGCTTGGAATTTGCAAAAAGGCATGTGGGAGACTCTGAAAAGATGTGACAAAAGATTCTGTGGTCTGATGAAACAAAAATTGAACTATTTGTCCTAAATGCAAAGCGTTATGTCTGGCGCAAACCCCCTACACAGAACATCACCCAGGTAACACCATCCCTACTGTGAAGCATGGTGGTGGCAGCATCATGCTATGGGGATATTTTTCATCAGCAGGGACTGGGAAGCGTGTCAGGGTAGAGGGCAAAATGGATAGAGTTAAATACAGGCAAATTCTTGAAGAAAACCTGCTTCAGTCTGCAAAAGACCTAAGACTGAGACAGAGATTTACCTTTCAGCAGGACAATGACCCCAAGCACACAGCCAAAGCGACACTGTAATGGCTTAAAAACAAGGAAGTGAATCTCCTAGAGTGGCCCAGTTAAAGCCCGGACTTGAATTCGATTGAGAATACGTGACAAGACTTGAAGATTGCTGTCCACCAATGATCCTTATCCAACTTGGCAGAGCTTGAACAATTTTGCTAAGAAGAATGGACGAGTATTGCACAATCCAGATGTGTAAACCTGGTAGAGACTTACCTCAAAAGACTTACAGCTGTAATTTCTGTGGTGGTTCTACCAAGTATTGACTAAGGGGAGTGAATACTTATCTAACCATACTTATCTAACCAACATCTTAGGTTTTTTTTTTTTTTTTTTTTTTTCATTTTCACAAACGCCTTTTATCTTTAAGAGACCTTCGGAGACAGACGTAAGTAATCATGTAGTACACTCTGACATTTTAAACTGATTTATATTATAACCAATATTATATATATATAATATATATATATATATATATATATATATATATATATATAACAGGAATATTTAAAAATGTATTTTATTCATAAAAACAGACTTTGAAAAAAGTATTTAAATAGCTCTCAAATAAAATAGTTATGTATTGTGAACATCATCTTTAAAGAGAATAGGTGATTTTAATTGCTGAAACACAAGGCAACAGAAATTTTCAGATAGTCATAGGAGGTCACAAGGTACAGCTAAACTCCAGTTTGGCTCAATGTATATGGGAAACTATACTGGCAGCAGGAAAGATTCAAATTTAAAGCAATTGTCGCTAACAGAATCATGCCAGTTTGCACTTCCATTAGCAACTTACATCTCAAATATGCATTTTGAACAAAACACGATTTAGCGATAGTCACCCTGTTATTTTAAAAACACTATAGTATTTATTATTTATTATTATTATTATTATTATTATTATTATTATTATTATTATTATTATTATTATTATTAGTTAATGTCAGATGGAAATGCATTACACTAAAAAGGGCCAGTTATTTGTGAACCAAAATGATTTTTGTTACAAAATAATATTATTTTATGAGTATGAAGCGCAGAAATATAGTTGATGTTAACCTCTAAAAAACATTAATTCCTGAACTGGGCTAACTTCCAGTTCAATTGTTTTAGCTGATAGAATCTGCCAAAAAGAAGCTCCTTTGTTAATGAATTGGGTTGTACATGAAGGCATAATGTGTACAAGGGACAGGGAGGGGTGTGTGTGTGTTCTCTGGTTGTACTGTTTATACTCACATTTCCATTCCTTTTGTATGCAGTTACAATTAATGAGGATCAACTCTGGACACAGAGTAGAGTGCATTTACGTTTAATAAACTATTAATATTTATGTAATTCCATTTTCCTAAAATTACTGCCATAGTTTTTGTTGATTAGGTTCTCTGTCTGGGGTCTATGCCTTCTGTGGCAACAGCAATGAAAAGTGAATTAAATTAACCTCAATCTTCTGCTCTATATCAACAGTCCCAGAATGCTGCCTGGTCATGTTGTTTTGGAAGTAGTGTGTCATGCCCACACATTGCTTTCATGTGGGCTGATGTTGCTAGGAGTGCCTTTCACATAGTTAAAGGTCTCAATAGGAGAAGTGTTTCAACACTATCCTTTTTGTTTCTGGTGTCTGCATGCTTAAATCATTCTGTTTCGTTGCTCCAATATCGTTTTTTATTTCGGTAGGAGAATCCTAACTGCAGAGAACAGATTTCCTACTTACATTTAAACAAAGTGATAACAAGACTATTCATTTCTGTACAGATATATCAAAAGTAGTTAAATCAACTAAAACGCTACTATTAAAATAAATCAATGTATTTCTCAAGCACAACCATGTATTCCTTTTTACAACAAAACACACTGATTTGTATTCTGAATGAACCATAAAACCAAGTAAATACATACATTAAAAAGCACAGCTATTTCACTTTTTTTGTTATCAGTTCTGTTTCAGTTAGGGGATTGTTACTTTGATTCTTACTGATAAAAGTTTGGCTTGAGCAACTGCAACTTTCTCTTTAGGCAATGATACTCTTGTCTTGATCAGCAAAAACTCCACATCTATCATTTTTAAACCATGCAGTAATTTTCTTACAAGGGAGATAACTATTTATTACCTGAAAGGAGTGAATGTGAATTACCTAATCGAACTTGTCGGATGAAGTTTTTGACTTTTATTTGATAAGAAATGAATTTAAAGAAATGAATGACAGTCACGTACTGTATATGTGTGTGTGTGTGTGTGTGTGTGTGTGTGTGTGTGTGTGTGTGTGTGTGTGTGTGTTGTACTAAACAACTATATTGCATATATATATATATATATGTGTGTGTGTGTCCAACGTCCAGGCCGCCGCCGAGATATACCTCTTTGATATATATATATATATATATATATATATATATATATATATATATATATATAATATATATATATAATGAAAACACAACACATAAGAATGTACATATATAAGCCTTACTGGTGCTGTAAAAATACTGATTTACTATATCGCCAACTAGCATTTTTCCACTGTGAATAGATTAAACTGACTCAGCAGACTATTTCAAAACAACAAAATGTCATCATTTGGAACATAATGCAGGTAATGAAGTTAAAAACTATAAACAGAATAGTAACCTAAACACTACAATTATGTCTATGTCACCATTCGATAATAGTGAATTAGGTAATTATGTTTTTTAATGCATTTGCATGACCAATTATAGAGCTAAAGCAAGTGCATTTACTCATTTACACTGCTGTGTTAGTCTTATTCCAACTCTTTCTTTGTCTCCAATTCTGGATCCCCCCCCCAACCCCCTAACATACTTCACGAGAGAAATGGACAACATATTTACAATGCTTACAATTCATATGCAAAACTATATTGTGGAATCTTGTCATATGAATTGAAATATGATTGTTTTACATAATGTGTATTGTACGCACCGTTCTAATACTTTTGTTTATTTTAATACATGTAAAATCATATCAAACTTAATTTGTACCATAATTGATCGCATGCAAAAAGGGCAATTTGTTGCCCAAGTCTGAATTGAACTAAACTTTGCAAACATGTAGTGCCATGTGTATTGTGAAGGAAAATAACTTGCAATAACTCACCATGTGACCCAAGATGGTGTGAACTGGCAATCACAACCAGATTGCTGAACCATTTTACTGGTCTTTGAGTCCCATTTATGGTAATTAAGGAGGGATTATGCTAATATTTTGGAAGTCACACATCATATGAACCATACTATTAATTAAATATGCATTGCATTAAAAAGTGATAATAAACTTCTGTTGATGTAATTTATGTGGGGAAATGGATTTATTGTGTGTGCATTTTGGAGTTTATTTGTTTGATTAATTGATTGTTTACAGATGGGCGCTCGTTTGAGACTTTGCTGCCTGCTGGGTTTGGTTGAGAGGAGGGGCAGCTGATGATTAGCTGAGCCGGTTCTCAATCAGCAGTTGGGCAGGTCTTGACCGAGTGTCCATCAGTTTAAAATCAACCGGTGGAGATTACAGTCTCTGGGCGACTGCAATGCCATGCTACAGAGGACCTGTGTATACTCAGGAGGAGAGTGTCCGCTCTGCAGGAACGACAGCTACGCAACCCTGAAACTGCAAGCGGTGCTGTGAAGGCAAATCCCAGCCAAGGCAGTAGGAGTCGTCGCATGGATACCGGCTCATAAGTAGCAGTAGCATAGGTTACCCACACACATGACACAAGCATCCTGTCAAATTTGACTGGTAAAAGGTGTAGGATTCTTAACTCCAATCCAATGCAATTTTAAAGAAAGGCTATCATAGCTATAATTATTAAAAGAGCCGTGCATTTGTATTAAAATACTTTCTAACAATTGGATTCAAAGCAATGATCTTACAGACTACAAGTAAGGCTTCATTAATTGAGCTGCACATAGAGTTATGCTTGTTTTTGAGTTTTCAGTGTTTTTATTAGCGACGGTCTAGCTGACTATAAAATCACATATTTGATTTGTTTTATATATTCATGAATAAAGAAATGTAAATGTTTTGAGATTACTCAGGGAAGCCTGTGGTGATATAGTAATTACTTATGGAATATAAATTAGTTTTAGTTTATCTGAGCACAACAGGTTCTATATTAAATAACACTGTCAGATTTGTATTCACTGATACTCAATAATTGTGTATAAACAAGGGAAACTGAGGGAACACATTGTATTGTGTTGAGTAATTACATGTTTTATTCCATTTAAATAACGCTAAAAACTTCACATTTCTTAAATCTGTTCTTATGCACGTCAGCTAGAAACACCAAAATATTAACATTTTCTGGGCTTAGTCTGGAACGATAGGGTGTAGTGACCACTGCAACTGAATACCCTCTTCATCTTTAACAGTTTGGCCAGCATTCAATTAGTTAAGATAGGGGTTTTCAACCGGAATTACGCATACCCCTGGGGGTACTTCTAGGGGGTACTCAGGATGACTCAGAAATGCACAAATATAAAAATGACGGTAATAAAAATTGAATTTTTTTAACAGTATTATATATTCTCTAAAATACAATGTATACTTATTTCATCTTTGTTTAGCAACTCAAAGTGAACAGCTAATAAAAAAGAACACAGAATCTATCACATCCTCATTTTCTACATGTACGCATACATGATTTTGATCATGTGGATTTCCTCTCTGATATGTAGGTGAAGCAGGTGTCTCTGCAATTGTGCCTGGAGAGTAAACTGTACTGCTCATGATCTTTGCTGTTTTCGACTTGTCATAACAGTGAAGCAGTGTTTCTGTGTTTTTTGTGTTTTTTTTTTAGAAGTGTAAATGGATGACCATTTCGTATAAACACGGACCACGGGCTTACCGAGAAACATTGTATTTATCGTGGCATATTGTTTATATATCATATATAGTATGATATTATATATATCATCACCCGTGTGAACAAATATATATATATATATATATATATATATATATATATATATATATATATATATATATATATTATATATAAACAACCTGGGAAAACGGGCAAATGTGTGTCTTTTCGTTCACATAAAGTCAGAAAAAAACAACATATGAATCCAAATTAACATGTATTTATACTAAAGTAATACAAAAATGACTACAAAAGATTTAGAAGTGAGTAGTTTTTCAAGATTTACGATTATACTGTAAATACAGTATAATCGTAAATCTCGAAAAAAACTACTCACTTCTAAATCTTTTGTAGTCATTTTTGTATTACTTTAGTATAAATGTTAATTTGGATTCATATGTTGTTTTTTTCTGACTTTATGTGAACGAAAAGACACACATTTGCTTGTTTTTCCATTGGAAATAGTGATATTTTAAAATATCACTGTCCTGGTCACAAAAGCAAAGTTTGTGGGGAATAATAGCCATTTTCTATACTTTTGAGGCATAAGCAATTAGGAAATAACACTTACTACCCAGGAACAAAAATTGTGTTACATAGTGTTATTTTGCTCGCCATCTGAATTTGACAGAATATAGCATGTTCCTATTATTATGCCCTTTGAATTTTATGCCCATTATTCTGACCCATATTGATTTGGCATTGTTTTCTTCATCCAGATTTAACACCTGGGCTTCAAGACTGTTTCTTATGTATAGCGCTACCCCTCTGCCTCTTCTGTCCTGCCTGTCTTTCCTATACAGTGTATAACCACAAATATTACATTTGTTTCCATCACTCTCAGACAACCAAGTAGCTCTAACACCTATCACATCACAATTACTTGTTACTGCAGTAGCATCAAGTTCTAACATTTTGTTTTTGATACTTCTAGCATTTAGATAAATACATTTAATGGTTGGTTGTGCTTACTGCGTTTCTCTTGACCGATACGATAGATAATAGCTAATGTTACTTCTTTGGTTTGGTATACCATGACATCCCCACTTTGGATAACATATATTTTCATTTATACACTTGGTAAACAAGAGCCGATATTTATTTTAAGAAAATGACAAGGCAGCCAATGGTCAGACTAACAAGCTGATAATTACACAAATCGAAACACAAAATAAACAAATGAAAAATCAAAGTTATCTTCAACCAAACTAAAGGCCTAGCAACAGATATAACCTTGTAACCTTCACTCTAACAGATGCAAACAGCACCATTTTATTAATTAAACAAACTTATTACTTGATTAGCTAACCAATAAGGCTAACATGGCTTGAATGGAGAGAACCAGGAACACGTCCATGCACGGACACGGGGTATGACTCACCGCTGTAATTTAGTTTTTAGATTAGTTTTGCTTTACCAACAAATCTGCTTATGCTGCACTTCTGATGTTCCCAATATTTCAAATATTGCTGATCCATGCCTCAAGTTAACTTGATACCATGTCACATTCAAAAAAGTAGTCCTTGCATTTTTATAACATGTAGTAAATGAGTGTACAGTATTCTAGGCATGAAATTTAGCTACAATGCTTTTTCCTGTGTTAGCTTAAGTTGCTCTTTGACCATGAGAATATAGAAAAAATGATAAAGAATATAAGGAGTAACATTTCAAATATAATTTCTAGGAAGCACCCTTTACACACTGAAATTATATGATAAGTGATGTACATCTGAACTTGTGACCCATGAAAAAAAAAAAAAAAATTGACTACGGGCTCCCTGGATGTCTATGCAACTCTTTTTCAGCAGTGCAACTCCAAAGGATGGTTACGCTGATAAACACAATGCCCTAGTGTGGAGTCATGGGTTCAATCCCAAGTGGGGGATACTGCTACTGTGCACTTGAGCAAGGTACTTTACCTAGATTACACCAGTAAAAACCCAATTGTATAAATGGGTAATATTATGTAAAAATAATGTAACATCGTGTAATAAGGATAAGGGTGTCTGCTAATAAGTAATACATTATTAATAATAATAATAATAGAAGGTCCCAAAGGTGTTCTATGGGATTGTGGTCTGGACATTTTACTGGCTAGTCCATAAACTTTATATTCTTCTGCTTAAAATAATCCATGACAATCCCAGCAATATGACAATGGGTATTATCTTGCTTCGCATCTCAGAGCTTATTGCACCAGAAAATGGTCTAACTACAGGGTTCAAGATGGTGTCTATATACCATTGATCTGTAAATTTTCACCTGGGAAGCACAAGAAGATCTGTGACCTCCCATTCAGATACCTCCCACACCATAAGTGAGCCCCCCCCCCCAAAAAACGGTTATATGCAATGATTGGAAATTGAACATCTCGATCATTAGTCAACAGATAGAATCTTGATTTATCTGTGAACAAAACAGGTGTCCAATTACAGAACTGACAGTTCTATTGATCAAGACAATGGTCAATGCAGTAATCAGGGCGGTCAGTTGTGGAGATGTAGCTGATTTTCTTGAACTCAGATGTTTCACACAATCTGGTCACTTGCTGTCCTGAAGTGGACATTGAGCCCATGTATAGTGGACTGACGATTTGTCACTGCCATATTGTGTAGATATCAGTAATTTTGTGCTGTGGTTGACCTCAGACCTGTCATAAAAACATAATAACGTTTATAGGGGGATCTGCATGTTCCTACCCCTGTGCTACAGATTACAGCATGTCGTGGCACATTGTAGCAATTGTGAATTTTCTGAAAAACTGAAATAGCAGCACTTTATCATTCCTACCACCAGGTGGCAGAACTAAATAAATAAAAAAAAGTTTTAAATAACAGCAGGGGTCA